>NW_025766119.1:0-65638 GCF_003918875.1 Haliotis rubra
CAGAAGATCCAAACCTTTGATATTTCAAAAATAGTTTGAACGTTTACTTTGTATACATCTGCTCCGGTCTTGATAAATCACGGCTTTTTACAGGACATGTTCTGAACAAATCAATGCCGAAGAAAATATCTCGAGGAATCGAACAATTTGTCTTGCATTTTCTTCAGACGCAAAAAATCAGCTGTTAAGCACGTGGAAGGACTGAAAGTAAGAACCCTTCAACCGTATCATTTCAATATACTTCCATAACGAGAGAATAATGCTCACGGGCGATATAATGTGATGTGTTTTAAGACGGAAATATAAGGAAACAATCTTTAAATAGCGCAAATTTGTAAACTTGGACCATCAGTAACTCAGTACTTTTAACTCCTAGGTAATTGGACACACATACGCAGAAGCACACACACACACACACGCACGCACGCACGCACACAGTATAGTGTATAAAATATGAAAAACTGCTTTATCAAAGACAGCCATGACGTAACAAACACGAACATTGTGTACTGGTCTGACCTAAAACACATGCCGTTTTTCCCATGCTTCTAGTATTTGTCTTTCGCGACGGACGCTGAAAGAGTCATCTCAGTGATAGATTGTTAGAGTAATACCACCACTTATTCGAACGGAGGGATGTTGACACGCTATTTCAGTCTGTGAACGTCGCATTCTCGGAGAGTAATAATTTACTGCTTCCGATACGAATCTCTAATAGGGTGACGGCTTTGGTACCATTGATTGAAATGGAATGAGCCAGACAGTATATATTGCCAGCATTGCCATTCACAGAATCTTTGAGGGTATTTTACCTAGTGGATATATACTCTAAAAAAGTAGGGAAACTTTATTTTTAATCTACGGTTGAAACAACTTGGAGATATACAGGAGTCAGTCAATGCTGATATGATAACAATGAATGTTTGGAGAGAAAATGTTTGAGAGTTGTTTGTACAGTAATCGCTCTTGAAAGATGATCGGTGTATGACGTGAAATTTGCATGTGTACGATTTTACATTTTCAAACAAATAAAAACCATCAAGAAACAAGAAATAACAACTGTGTGATGCAAGATGATTGTCAAAATTAATGGTCTACAGTGATTTATCGACCTTCTTGAAAACCGTCAAAATCAATACTGCGTTGTGCACGTGCATCCCATGCGTTGTGCTTAGGGTGTTGATAAAGAGGAATGATGGTGCGTTCATAAGATGTCTGTCTTTGAAAAATTTGTTAACGGTTATACTTCCTATCCAAATTGAAAGTTCAGGTTCCTGTAGTTTTTGTCAAGAGTATAATTATATTACTGGTCGTCTTAAACAGGATACCAATCAACGACCTGCATGATCAGAATAACTGTAGAAAATAACACAATCCTGATGGCTGCAATAAAGTAATGTACTTGATGCCATACGACCAACTAATCCATTTACTGCAACACAGGAAATATGCATTATTCGTAGGTTAAGGTATGTTTGTAAAACGCCGCATTCTGAAATATTCCATCAACATGACAGTGGTCCTAAAACAATAGTGTCTGGATCAGACATTCTAGTGACTGAGTGATATTGTGAGGAGCGATCACGCCGACGCACGATCCACCGAGTTACCCAGCCTGACCAACCGTTCCACATGGTAACCTTTTCTGCAACCTTCCACAACAAGCAAAGGTTGCTGAGACCTATTCAAACCCGGAATTACATCAAGGCAGACTCGTTCAGTGAAAGCGGCCATCGTCCTTCTGCAATTAGTGAGTTTAGTTTTACGCCGCATAACAATATTCCAGCTTTATGGCGGCGGTCGGTAGATAATCGGAGTCTGGACCAAACGATTATATTGAAGTATGATGTTATGCAGTCAGATATTTAAAAAAAAATATATTCAACATTTACACAGACACTCATTCACACTCTGATTCACTCGCAGATGCAGTTCTTTATAGGGTACTGGCAAAGCTGAAATATTCATGTTTGTCCGGGTACTGTGGCTGAATGGCAAATCACTTTGATCTGTGAAAACATAGACTGCCAAATGACAATTTAAATCTTCTACCAAAAGGACAACCCATGATTGGATCACTATTATCTTACCGTCTGCTAGAAACTGTTTATTCCCATTAAATGAGTAACCATAATCAGATCCGGATCATAACATTAACTGATAGAATCCACAGTTCTGTTTGGGCGTGCTCGCTATTATCCATGATTATCACTTGTAATAATGTCTTCATTCCATTTTGCTACCCTGGACCATCTGCACAAAGCGATCTTACTGATCCGATTATCGAACGTCTCTGCTAATGTATCGGAGCAACGATCAACGTAGCACTGTTATCGCTGTGAGCAAGTGGTCATTCTCGATCACTGATCCATTTCGGGCTAATCGCTCCTATATCTGACCAAACTACAAAATGTTTCTTGTTCATAAACTTGGAAGTCAGTTCCCAATCGAGAAAATGTGTAATCCCAATTATAACATGTGACATTTGGCATTGACAATGTATCCATAGGCTTCGGACGTGGGGAGCCGCGCCTTCTTACACTTGTCAGACTTACACACAAGGTATGTGGATCTTAGAATACCATTTGTCACACTTCCACTTTTTGTGGAAAGTGGTTGAGTGGATAGATCAGTGTACTTTATGTGCTTTAGATTTGGTGCCTCACGCAGAGAATGTGGGTTCGAATCCCGGTAGGACTGAACCAAAGACAGAACCAAATCTCAACTGAAAAGTGAAATTCAAGTGAAACTATAGCATATGTTACACTGATAATGGCAAGATACATGACCACCATGTTCTAAATTGTTGGGTGTGTCTATTCTAAGCACTTGTTTTGTCTTGTTTCAGGTTACAGAGGTCCATGTTCATCATGACAGTATTGCTCGTCATGACATCCCTAAGTGACAATTTTAATGTAACCACGACGACAGAGAGTGCTGGTGATGAGAGCGATGTCGAGGAAGAGATCCCTCTCTGGGCACTTGGGTTAGGGGAGTTGGAATGGAGTGTTCTGATACTGCTTGCTGTGGTCGGCTGGCCTTCTCGTCATCATCTCCTACTTCAAAGACAAACAAACTACAGACTGTCCACAACCTCTACATACTCAATCTGGCTATAGCAGATCTCTTCCTTTGGAGCTATCAGCATGATCTTCTATGCGGATTTTACACTCAAATACTGGGATTGGGTGTTTGGTCGAGTGTTCTGCAAGATATGGTGCCTTAACGATTATACTATGTGCTTGATGTCTGTGCTGCTAATTCTCCTTCTGAGTCTTGACAGAGTCATCCTTCTTAGAAATGGAGCAGAGTATATTGCCAAAGAAACCAAGAAGGTGGCAATGGTGAAGATAAGTATTGCCTGGGTCATAGCGTTTGGGATATATGGACCTTGTGTGATCTTCTGGGACATCGCAAGAGGGCACAGTATCGTTGAAGATGGATTCTGTGAAGCTGGAGTTCTTCGAAGATATCTACTTCAGTGCCATTTCGACTGTGTGCGAGCTTAGTTATCCCCCTTTATTACACTCTGCGCACTAAACATTCTAGTGTTTCTTGCAATTAGAAAAAGACTGAAGTTATTTGACAAGAGCAAAAGGCTAAAGTAGCCCCAATCAACGAAACCAAAGGTAAAAAAAGAAGTCACCACTATTTCAACAACAGAGTTAGAAGGTCAGCTCTTCAAGAATCGCCCCACACCGAACCAAACATCTCCGGACACAGAAAGGAAAATAAAGCTGCCTCAAGCTAAACATACGTCTGATAGAAAGGACATTAAAGCAGCTAAGTCTTTGGCGGTTTTGGTTGCAGCGTTCCTTCTAACTTGGGCCCCATACACAATAGCTAATTTCATCTCCTCCCAGTGTGACGACTGTATCAACAATCATCTGTATGGAGAGTTCTTCACATGGCTCTTGTGGGCAAAGTCCTCCATCAATCCATTTCTGTATGCTTCGCAGGAAGTAGGCGGTTCAAGGACAACTTCTACAAGATCCTACCTTTCCTCAAATTTTGCAGCAAGAGAAAATAGAATGTGCAGGGAAAAATCAGTATCTGTTGCAGGGTTTTACACGACGGGCAAATGTGTGTCCAGTACACACAGATGTAGAGAATGGACGCAGAAAAATAATTCACTGCGTCCAGAGGGACACACAATGTTATTCACTGTACCACAACACATCTTTAACTTAGTGTTTGGTTGTTGCACCCATTTCACCCATCAGGTCATACGATCAATGATTCATTCCAGGTTCTAACGATATTATCAAAACATACAGTTCTCAACACTGTTACTTCACAGGACCCTCGTAATGCCTGCAAGGATCCTTAAAACCTATAATTAGGTCCCGGTTTGTGAGTCGAGGTAATCACATAATGACATAATCTACAGTCGATATACTGATGGAATATAGAAGGTCAATGCAAAGGATACCCAGACCTGACTCTTCTCAGACACAAATTCCGTTTGATCAGAGGTGAAAATAGTTATTTCTGTCACAGGTGACCTGCATGGTTACATGTAACGTTTGGATGAGGCGCTTTGTGGTCCAGTTTGCCACGTGTTTTACCCATGATGTTTTCGAATCACGAATTCTAATAGACTATGATGATTCTTCCAAAATATGATACCCGGTATTCAAACCGAAACATGAGTCTCATTAACCTATTCAGACAATGAACTACTTTTCAGCCGATCCGAATTTTCGCGTGTGAAAGAGAATTATACACCACAAACAACTATGGTTACACTGAATTCCAATTTCCTGTTTCATCAGAAAATGGGTATGTACAAAGGAATTTTAATTTTAACATTTAATAAGATCGTATTTCTACATTGTCTGGCGAGAGATGTAGGCATCATGACCTCAACTAAGACGTCACAGACTGTCCCTGTTTGATGAGGTCGTAAAATGATTCACAATGCATTTGGCTCACCTGTTATGTGTTTTGTGCACTTATTTAAAGTAGTTCTGTAACACACAAAGTGATTGATGTAATATCAATTCCATTACCAGACCGCAAACTTTTCTAGCGGCAGAGCCTCGTTTTGAGATTTCAACGATTTCCATGTTTCCGTTTGTCAGAGCTTGCTGTACGACAAAAGAGCACGCTGCACGACGTGTTTGTAAGGATTAGAAGGAGCGTAGTGTTGCAATATACAAGTGCTTTGATGTATCAAATAATACTGATTAATATTTATGTATCAGTTAAATGAATTGGTCTCAAAATTCTGGACTGGTTATTGTATTAAGTTGCGTAATAGGACGGAACCCAGTCAACAGGAAACGAGACTGTTGTGTAATCAATGTTTTTGACTTGATCATCAGAAACATATTCCGTTTGGTGTAGAGGGACAAATAGCTATGAGAATTATCTGAATGGTTCATTGAATATCTGGTGTTTGCGAAAGGGTAGACATGTCCTGCCCTACCGGTAGAATACACAAACTACCTACTTACTCATATACAAAACTGGCAGTCAAAGTGATTAGTGTTGCAGCTTAATCAGCCATTCTGAACTAAACATCCTTCGCAAAGGATACGCTTGTATATCGAACTTCACCATTATGACGTCGCACCGATCATTTATGCCACAGAAAATATGCCACTCAGACAGAAAAACACCAAATTTTAAAACGCTTTCACTAGCACCTAAAACTTTAAAGACATTCTGTTATTCGATTCTAATCGTATTTCTTGCCCAAAACGTATTTTTACATGCATTTTTGAACATTTGGTAACCACAAATCTCTCAGAGATGATTCTTTTTTTAGTGTTCATAGCAAATAGCAAATAACAAAAACTTTAAAGCATGGGAAAAACATTCGTTATGCTATGCATCACATGATACGTTTTTCAACTCTGAACAAATACAACGTAATATTTTGAAGAAAACCAACATGGTTCATTTACAAACATGCAATCTATATTATCTCAGGCGTTTCATTGTGTGCATCCATTGTATTTAATGGTTATCTTTATTTACTGTACACATTATCTGTTGTATATCGCATGTGTGGGGAGATTAACATTATCTGTTTTCAGTGCAGCACTAGAGTAACCTCTTTGGTGATTGACTTTAGTCGATTTGGTGGAATATGTGTTTTGATTCAGATACCGATAATAATCTTTAAGGAATAATGACGCTTTATGTCCTTGAACAATATTTTTTGCCAGTAAGCTTTCCTCTCATACATACAAAGTGTAGCACAGCTAACAGCCAATTAAAGAGGAAGCGATGTTTGGTTCTACACATCGCAGAAATAGTTGATGTAACAGTCAGCTGTAGAAGAAAAAGTGTTAGCTGCCCTCGGGCCTAAAAGTCCATACACTGTCTTTGTCGATTTGTCGCGCGGGTTGTTCCCGTATCCATCACATACTTTGAAAGATCAGTAACCAAACATGTGCGTTTTAATAGCCTATCAAAGCTTTATATGGATACAGCTAAAGTACCCTAATGCTTCCTAACTTCCAGCGTGAGCTGCGTCTGAGGTTTTTTAATAAAGAAATATTGGCCATATTGACTCTTATACTTATTAATGACCAATCTCAGGAATCGCTTACAAAACAGGAATGACAGGTATTGACAGAAAGTGTATTTGTTTCGCGGACATATATCACACGTTCGGGTAAATGTCCGTGTGATTTATAATTGACAATACAGCTAATATCAAATAGGTTGAATTTGGAGTAAATCGATAAAAAGGGGGATCCAGTCTGAGCCATTCAGATGGGAAGGTACATTTCTCGTCATTTCCCATATGCATTGATTATGACTGACAATGACCACGTGGTACTGAAAGGAGAATGTGCAAGAAAACACTTATACATTTCAGTCAATCCTTTGGTAAATGTGTCAATACGTTTCGTGTGTGGTGTTTGATCACTTCTTTTGATGCCTCTAGTAAAATTAAAACAATTGTAATGAAAATAAACAGAATCAAGCCCAGGAATACAGCCCCTTTCTTGCTTTGTGCTATTTCTACCGAAACAATTAAAGAGCAATTTCCTGAACATTGGACACCACGACAGGATAGAGTGAACTCGAGGAGTTCTCGTAGCCAGTTTACCACCTTTTGGAAATATAAAATGATCATTTCAATACCTGTGATCTTTTGAGGCCGTAAATTGTATATTTGATCACTCAAGAGATAAACCTTGTACTTTCTATATTTTGAGGTGGTTAATCGCCGATAACATAATGCTAGTTATAAAGTGTGAGTCACCCGTACACAAAGTCAGCCATCTAACCCACTCAGCCACCTCAGTCTGACGTCTGAGAGATCACGTAATTTGTGGATCATGTATGGTACATCTGACCGTTTCTAATTGTCATTGTGTTTTCATTGTTTTGAAGGTGAGGGTGAGGGTGAAAGTAGGTTTTAACGTCGATAACTTGAGAATATTTCGCTCATATGACGATGCATGCGTGTAATAATGTATTGGCAATAATGCGGGCTGCTTGTACTTAGCCCAGACTTAAGCTGGTTTTATAGTGCTAACCCACTGGAGATACCATGCCGCAGTGAAGCATGAATACCCACTCAGACACATTATACTGAGTCAAGCCGGCCAGTCCTTCTTGTACCCATTATTAATGCCGAGCGCCAGGCAGGGGATCAACAAGTACCATATTTTAACGTCTTTTGTTATGACGCGGTCGAGGGAACAGAACCCGCGACCTTCGCTTTCTCTCCGGGCTGACACTCTAACCATTTATTACCACGGAGGCGGTCTCAATGTTTGAAGGGGCGGTGGAGTAGCCTTGTGGTAAAACGTTCGCTCGACACGCCGTAGACCCGGGTACGATTCCTCACATGGGTACAATATGTGAAACCCATTTCGTGTGTCCCCGCCATGATATTGCTGGAATATTGCTAAAGCGGCGTAAACCTCATTGTTTGAAGTAGTTCTACCGATATTCTGATGTTAAAAGCTACTGATTTTTTCTAAAGGGAGACAAGTTTCAAGCGTCTCACAATAGCAAGACGCTTGAAACGAAGGACTGACCTCAAACAAACATTATTTTTATCAATATTATCATTGATTACGAAACCCGTATCCAAATTACGATATCATGGTAGACCGTTGTTTAGCAAAGCATTCTCTTGCATTACAAATGATCCTCATCTGAAACAGCGACACCCTGCCATACTGGCACAACCTGATGCATTACCTGCGTGACGTAAAATGCCAGGCAGCTGATATCTACCCACGTCAATCACCTGAAGCCGTATAACTGGACTCAGCATCTAAACGCTACACAACGACGCATGTGTGTACATGTTAAGCGTGTAACCCAACTTGATGTGACTGAATAGGAATTGTGAGAGAGGAAAGCTGGTTCTCATTCTTATAGACACAACAGAAACCACGGTGATCAGGGAAAGGCTGAGTGAATATTGTCTAACGCCGCAATGCTCGGATAGGAACAATCATCCAGAAGGGAAGAGCGAGGAGCGATTTTGGTATTTACTTTTCTTTCATTTCTAACTTTTATTTACCTCTCTTACTTCAGAGGTGGGGATATTGTTTCGGTCAAATGTATATCGCAACGGTCTGTTAGGTCATCCATATATATGTATTGTGTTTCACATCTCTATCCTCGACCAGCAATGAGGGGCGGATTGGCGATAATATTACAAATTATATAAAGGAAACACTATCAAAGGAAGGACTTTCTCGATATTCACAGAAATCGTTTGAGACAAGCGGAATTAATACCATGTGGATTCTCAAAACTCAAAGATTAGAAACTTACATTTTTAGAATCTCAGAAACTGAAACCGAGTTCCGTTCTGTCAAAACATGTATTTTTCAAAGGTGTATACCACTATCCCACATAACAAACTTAGGATAAACTTCATTTCCTTGATCCATGGGGCTCTTGTGAAACAAAACGTGGTGAACAAAGATATACCTATATATCTATCTTCGAGAGGTTAAGGAACAATTTGTCAAAATGAAAGCAAATGTCATTTTTGAACTAAATCGAGAAAACAATATGTGCAATGCTGGACTTTATCATTGATAACATCTTTGTGAAAGTTTTGGTAAAACATTTACGCCAAAGAGTAGTAGGCATCCCCATTGGCACCAGGTGTGCTCCCTCCTTACCCGGATCTGTTTCTTTATGCATATGAATCAGAATTTCTGCATGGGTTGGGAAAATCAAAACAAGATGAATTTGGCCCAACTTTTTACGTTTAACTTAAGCTTCCGATACATTAATGACTAAATATCGTTCAATAACAATCAAATCGCCAAATACAGCCTAACCGATTTACCGACCTGGACTTGGAATACTTCAATCCATCAATCTTTTAAGAAGAAGTAGGAGACGGCCTCAACTGTTTCTTTATATAGATCTATCATGTATAAAGATACAGGGTGACAAAAAACTCTCCACTTAGTTTGCATGACACAAAGGGTGATTTCAACATTCCAATAGTCAATTTCCCTTTCATGTCGAGCAATGTATTACAACAGCTCAGCCTTTGGTGTTTACATTTCACAACTTTTGAGGTACAATCAGACGTATACTTGCTCTTTTGTCCAGAGTTCCGAAAGAGCGCCATGGCACTCTTGCTCAGAAGTTTACACAACATCAAGTCCTCCAGTAATGCCCTATCAAAGACGTTTTGTAGTAGACATGTGAGGACATTTCCCAATTTTTTTATCTTTTCGCGAACACCTCGTATCACATCACTGTTCCATAAAGAGACATGCTCTGTATCATCGTATCGCTTCTGGATTGTCTGGTTCCAGACCCGGTTGTTTTACAAAAACAACATCAGCCACAGCTGTAATGCTGCTGAAAACAAATATCTGCTCATGATATAGTCACAATTGTACAATAAATGTCTCTGCTTTTGGCGGGGAATTTCTTTTGAATGTGGAAATGTTGCTTCATGTTAACTCTAACTAACATTGTCCCACGTGGGACTCCCAAGAAGAATTAAATTACGTTCCCTCAAATATTTTTGCAAGAGCTAGAAATATAACAATAATGTTACATTCTTAAGACCATGAGCATTTAGATTCAAATTAATATAACCCACAGAGTATACACGAAGGATAAAATGAAGCTGATGCAACGATGCATTTTTAACTCACTCACTCTTCTGTATTGCCATTTAAACACATTTTAATATCGTTTTGGCATAATGAAAGGGCGTAGCGATTTTAATGTTTATGTTAATGAACGTTTACTGAATCACTATAAAACAGTGCCGAGGTATACCTCTCGTGGCAACATCACTGAAATAAAGGAATTGATCGGTCGTAGATTTGGGCGTCGATGGACCAAGGGTAGTAGTAATCCATCACATATCACAGGAAATTCTCTATGATGGCTCCGTTCCAGAAGCTGTCAGTTGTGTAACCTTGATCAAACCGGTTTTTATGTTACCAAGAGTCGCAATCGAGTTCAAGTTTTTGGAAGGAAGGGCGTGCCGGATTCTCCTTCGAAGGTTAATGTGAAATAGATACCAATGGCTAGAGCTGCTGAAATATAGCACTACATAAAGGGACAGTTAGGTTGCTGACTATTAGAAAGTTGAAGTCATTCCTCTTGTCATATTATTGTAGGTGTATTTCTTTTATACTGAACTTAGAAGTACATAATAGATTAATCTCTTTTTTCCGACTTCATTCATGTTCAGAGGGAAAGGAAGTGGCCAGTTAAAGATAATATAAGATCAATGAGCTAGATGCTTAGTTTAAAGCTGGTTAAGCCCAGGCTGCATTATTTACATTAACAAATTCACTAGTATATTTCAGAAATAGCTGACCTAATGATTTCCTGTATCCCAGAGTCCCTGCTTATATGTATTAAAATCAACAGTCTTGGATGATTCGACAAAATTCTTTGATAACCCACCTTCCTCCTAAATCCTCCCTTCACGATAGACGCAAGCGTCTGGAATCGAGTAACATTTCAGGCTTTCGCACGATATTAAAGAGGAGCACGTGGTGACAAAGAAACGGGAACATTGGTCAAGGCAGGTTGTAACCCTTTTACGCTCTTGACTGCAGAATAAAGTTATTTGTTTTGATGTCGAACACCTTGACACCATTATGTATCTAGTTTGGTCCAATGATTACCTGTCGCGCGTGTTAGTATACAATGAAAGTCACTTGAAACGGATATTATTGGGTTACAAAGGGCAAAGCACTTTAATGTGGCCCCAAAACACAAGCCTGTTATTTTTCTTTGCAGATCAGTATGAAATCACATATACTGTACAAAGAAAAGCCAAGGTTATGTATTCCTAATAGAAAGTGGAAATCCATCACTACTTTTGATAATCAATAAAATTTTATTGATGAAGCGGAAGGTGCAACCCAGATTTACTATGCATTAAAGAGTAGCATTATGTGTGGGATGCTGTTACATCAGAGTGTTTACGCTTTGACAGATAGAGTATCTCTCCGGATGCTTGTCTCTCCGGATGCTTTAGTGGAAGGCAGCTAGTCACGTAGGCCCTTCCGAACAGTAAAAGGTAAGATATCTATTATTTGGGTTTTATGTTTGAGAATTCACCATCCTGGGACATTGTTAAAAATGTCGCTTGACACCGGACGTAATGACATAGTGTGGTTTCGTATTTCGACATTACAACAACATACTAAAAGTAAACATTGACATATGATCAGTCATATATTCATTGCATCTTGTGTTTAAGTTTGTACGCCTTTACAACATTTTGGTTTAATTTCCAAGTTAAGTTTTCTACCAGTATAAACAGGGAATTTACTTATATATTCCTGTTTAAAAGTAGTAAAATGCCGGCATTCCGTTATCTTTGGACTACTCGGTTTTGTATAATTCAAAAGTTTGCATTTTTAAAATTACAATTTCACCCGAAAGGATCAATGGAAATTTTGAAAACTCTCCTATTACACCACATATCTTTTATGTGCGGGGCGGTGGGGGTAGCTTCTAATGGTTAAAGCGTTGGCTCGTCACGCCGAAGAAGACCGAATGGTTCAGAATCCCTACATGGGCACAATGTGTGACGAGCCCATTTCTGAATTGTCCCCAACCGTGATGTTGCTGGAATATTGCTAAAAGCGGCGTAAAACCAAACTCAGTCAGTCAGTCTTTTTATGTTGCGGCTTTATACATATCTGATGATGCCTAATAGGAGGTGGTGGTGTAGCCTAGTGGTTTTAAAGCGTTCGCTAGTCACGCTGAAGATCCGGGTTCGATTCCCCACATGGGAATAATGTGTGAAGCTCATTTCTGGTGTCCCCGAGCAGTGATATTGCTGGAATATTGCTATGAGCGACGTAAAACTAAACTCAAGCGGTATGTCACTGTTGGATCATGTCGTTGCCCTTTGAAAATCCCTCAGCCATACCTCCCCAACACGTATCTAGCTTCGTTTATGTACGTCAGGATTATAAAATGTTAGAAGTGGGTCTCAACACACACAGAACATTTGTTTGTTAGTGTGAAGCAATTATTACATTTTGAAAATAATATGTTTTGCAGGCAAAACCACATGCATCTAACCTTTTTTTATTTGCTAAAGGGTTTGTTGTAGACTCGAGTTAAGGCAAAGCCGCATCAGAATTCAAAATCTCCAGTATATGATCAGGGTGTGCGTGACAACATCACGGAGATTTCTTCTGTAGCGAGCAAGGAGCCAAGAAAAGAAATCGTTGTTCTAATCACCTGCCTACTATGACAATTCACAAGCGTCGAATACAAATTCAGCCGTTACTGGCAAAACTACAGAAAACCGACGGACACATTAATTTTCTCGGATGCAAATTTCAAGTAACATAGGCAATGCCTGTCTAATGTGAATCGTCACCTTTCAACTGTACCAGGAACAATTCAGTCATGAGTCCTAACTAACGTGTGTGATAATATCAGTGTTCTGGTTTCCCATGTTATCTCATAGCATATTAGAAACCATTTCCCATCCCCTTGGGAATAACAGACATTATAATAATAAACCTTTAGCACACGGAAAATGCATCGGCGATATCTTTAAACAGTGAAGTATGTTCTATCGTTCTATTATTGCATTTATTAATTTATTTAAAGCTGTCATTTACATCAAATTATATATACTGAAACCTAGCTATAGCTGCTGTGTTCAGAAAACAAGTGAACGATTACCATTCAAACAGGCAATTTATGTCTTAATGCAAGCATGATGCACGTGCATCTCGATTTCAATGATGTGTTTGTGCGAACTCTTCCCTTCCCGAAACAAAAACATTTCAGAGCCTCAATCTCAATCAATACAATGCTCTTTTTATTGGGCAATAATGGCTATACGACCACGATTCATGTTTTCTTCAAACTTGTTTTCCGGTGTATATTTAACAACAAATAGGTTCAAATACTCCATTGATATTTAAATGTATCATTTCCATTATTACGACGTTTCCTTTGCCTTTTAGTATATAAGTAACTCTAAACTAATACGGATTAATTCAAATTTCCGCCACAGCCAGTAACATTCATAATAAGGAATTTCGAATATATTAGGTGTTTTCATATGTGCTGATTGTTTTTCTTCCTCTTCAAAGGATAACTTTGGTTAAATGATTGCCGAGGAACCTTTAAAGATCACCATGAGCAATGCCTCAAAGCGTTCTCCTCTCGAGACAATCCCAGCATAGCGACATCAACTGAAGCTACTGTTGATCAAGATAATGAATGGTACATCCCTCTCTGGAGCACTTGGAGTAGGTTGGAATGTGTGTTCTATTATTGCTTGTTTTGGCAACCTCCTCGTCATCATCTCCCTACTTCAGAGATGAAACAACTACAGACTGTCCACCAACCTCTACATCCTCAATCTGGCTATAGCCGAAGATCTCTTCCATGGAGCTATCAGCATGATGATCTATCTGGATTTTACGCTCAAATCCTGGAATTGGGAGTGTTTGGACTGTGAGTGTTCACCAAGATATGGTGCCTTAACGATTATTATTCCTATGTGCTTGATGTCATTGCTGCTAATTCTCCTTCTGAGTCTTGACCAAAGTCATCATGCTTTAGGAGAATGGAGCAAGGTATATTGCCAAAGGAAACCAAGAGGTGGCAATGGTGAAGATAAGTATTGCCTGGGTCATAGCGTTTGGGATATATGGACCTTGTGTGATCTTCTGGGACATCGTGACCGGACACGGTGTCATTGAAGATGGAGATTGTGAAGCTGAGTTCATTCCTGAATATTCAATTTTACTCTTATCACGGCATTGTCCGAGGAACTGACTCTTCCGCTTTCATCGCTCTAAGCTTGCCTCGAATTTCTTAAAAGGTGTTTCTGGCTACTAAGAAAGAGGCTACAAATCCTCCCAAAGGGAATCGTTCCATGGATTGTACACAAATCATTTTGCGGGACAGTGGATCATCAACGAATCAAAATACAAATATTCTACAAGGTGAAAGCTAAATGAAGGGGAACTTTCTCCGCCTTCAGAAAAGAGGATCCGTCAGTGTGATCTGTGGCCCGCAATGAACAAATCTAGGTTTTAAGTTCAGCACAGGAAACTCTAAGAATGCAATCACATCAGAAACAAACGACAGCCAAGAAAGGATCTGAAGGCAGCTAAGTCTTTATCTGTTCTGGTCATCACGCTTCTTCATCTGTTGGGCGCCATATACCATCGCTACGGTCATTACTCGCACAATGTGACGACTGTCTAAACAAGCGCATGTGTATGAATTCTTCTGCTTGGCTCCTGTGGGCTAAATCGTCAGATCAACCCCTTTCTTTATGCATCTCAAGAGTAAAATTTCGGAAAAATTTCATCCGACTTCTCCCCTTTCTGAAATTCTGTGCCAAAATGACCACAGAATGACTGCTACTTCGGGCTAAAATCATGTGCTTCAGAAACGGAGACCTGACATGGTAAATATAAGCGACAAATTATTTCCATAACCTAGAGAATCTATAAACCAGTCCATTGTCCGATTTCAACTTTATCAGACTCAACCGGCCTCCGTTACAAACACAATCAAGAGGCAATGCTGTGAACACACTTCCTTTGGGGTTTTCACAAAGAGATTATTTGTTAATTTTATTCATAGTACATTGAGTGTTGTCTGTTATGTAAATACAAGCTGCTCTCGACAATATTCATGTATATAGATGACGGCCTATAAATAATCGAATCTGGACCAGATAATCAGTGATAGACATCATGAGGAGTTCGATCTACGGAATTGGTAGACACCAAATCAGTGATCAGCCCACCCGATCTTGTTGCAGGTATAGATTGTAATATGCACCTCATTTACATCATCAGTATAGATACATCGATGGGAAAGTGTTTCGTTTACTATTATTCAGATTGAGGTGAACCATTGCAGAGTTATTATCAAACGAATACGGTGCATGTCTTCCTTGCTGGCACATTCTCGCTCACTGTCGTACACAGCGTCGTACTTTGTGAATTATTGTAATGTAGCTTTAAAACTTAACACGTTGATGAAAGCTAAGAGCAAGGTTGGTGCTGCTTTAAAACCAAACCACTTTCTTGACCCGTGAGATCCGGGAATTGGTCTTCAACCCATGTTTTTGTCGTAGAGACGGCTAACCTAATTGAATTGAAGTCAGATTCGCTGACTTGGTTGACATGTCATCGTATCCCAATCGCGTAGATCGTGCACATGATGTTAGGCACTGGATAGTCTAGTCCAGATTTGATTATTTACAGACCCATACGCCATAAAGAAAACGGAATATTGATGAGTGCTGGAGGTAAACCCCAACAACCAAACGACGTAAAACAACACTCTTAGTCATTGCGTTTGTACATTTTGTCACCTAACGTCGTATGATTGTCTTAATTATTGCATGTATTTAGATATCAGTGACTTATTACACCACATGGAAGGAGTCTTCTGTCACTGCATCATTATGTTGCTTAGGGTTGTGACGTTTGGACAATCAAGGTTGTTTTCGACATTTGTTTTGAACATTTAGAGTTTACGTAGGAGGTGTCACGCGTAAAGTATTTACTTGTGAGTGAATCAGTTGCGAGATTAAGCAACGTTGGGCTCGGAGTGTCAGCGTGCATCTCACAGTCCCTGAACACATTTATTTCCCTACTGCCAAGCCCCATCTGCGGCGAGGGTGCTAAAATGGGCTTGCCATTACTATCAAAGGCTACATATATATTCGGAGACTAAGAGTAGATCTAAGAGTCCTTGGATGGGTGACTGTGTTTGGCAGCTTGACTGCTGAGATTTTCTAGGACCGCCAGTCCTGCCCTGGCAGAAGCACATGTGATACGTATTGTCTCACCTTAGGCAAGTGAGTTTGTTCAAAATTACCATATTCACCAAGCAGAAGATGGGTACCCGATGGGACCGATCATGTAACTATTAATATTAACCTCACAGGCTGGCGGGTTTATCCAGGGCAATAATTACAGCGCTTCCTGACCAGTGCTACATTGGAAATAAGCACTATACAAATGAATAACATTACATAACGTTACATTTACCCGTGACGATCCGGGTTAGAACTGGTCTTCAAGTACGCCCATGCTTGTCGTAAGAGGCGACAGACAGGATCAGATTGGTCGGAGCTCGCTGACTTGGTTGACACATGTCATCGTATTGGTGTAAATTTATGCTCGATGTACGGCGCTAAACATCAAACAAAACTTACAAATGAGACATTACACTGTTAGCTAGAAACACAAATAAAGACCCAGTTGTCTTCTCGCCCGCGAAAAGATAGATTGACCCGACGAATTTCTTCATCATGGAAATATCAACTGCTCGCTCTTCCTCCTTTTCTCTCACTTTCGCTACCTCCTGCCCCTTCCCTGTCTCTCTGCAATGATGAATATGTCCTTAAATGCAATGAGTACACCATGAATGTCACGAGATTGCTCTGGCAAAGATTGATTATTTAGTGTGCGTGTGACAATATCCTACAAGCTCGTCAAAATAAACTTCAAAAGAGCATCGCGTTGAATTTGTTAGTGAATACATTGATGATGTAATTAAGCAAATGAAGTTATTCTCTGAGTGCATACCCATATCAGTTTCCTTACATTTGTGCCTGCTTCCCGCATATTTAAAGCTGCCACAACGTGTTAAATGTAATCGCGAAAGTCTGTACCGAGCATTCCGAAGTAGGAGGCAAATACACAACATTTTGTTCGTACACAGAGCAGTGTTTTGCATTGCTGCAACAAACAAAACATCCAGGTCTTCCAAATGATTTCCGCTCTTTTAGACGTGTCGCTATCACTGATACAAAGGTCCAGGTACGCAGGAACATTATACGAGTCGTATATACTCAAACTCAAAGTAGCTGCTCCTTAAAGGTGATCCAGTGAGTTTGGTTTTACGCCATTTTTAGCAATATTCCAGCAATATCACGGAGGGCACTGGCAAATGGAGCTTCACACATTGTGTACCCATGTGGGGAATCGGAGGCGGGTCTTCGGTTTTGACGAGCGAGTAGGTAGTGGTATGGTTTTACGCCGCTTTTAGCAATATTCCACCAATATGAACGCTTTAACCACTTGGCTGCCCACCGCCCGTTTGACGAGCAGACGCTTTAACCACCGCACTAGTCAGGCTCGCTGACGGGTCGACACATGTCATCGTATCCAAATTGCGTAGATCAGATCTCATGATGTTGATAGCGGATTCTCTGCTCCAGACGCTCGATTATTTACACTACGCCGCCATACTTGGCAGGAATATTGAGTGCGGCGAACTTCAATCGCTCCATTGCAAGGTACATATGGCAACGAAGTTGTTACATCCATAAAGAATCGTATGCTTTATTATTGACTCACCAACTTCTAGATGCCGATCAAATAAATTACTAGGGCAGGATGAGATTGTCTTGAATGGAAACGGCGAAATCCTCAATAAACAGAAGTTTAGACTGAATCATGTTCATCCTAAAAATTCAGCTAAACTATACTTCCTCTGAAAGTTTAGACTCCTTAAAACACTCACTATGTAAAATAGAAATTGATTTCATGCAGGTGGAAATTAATTTATTTTGGGTAAATACGGTACAGGTTTGGCTAACGCAGCAGGGTTGAGTTGCACGTGAAAGTGGTGTCACGAAGTCACGTGAGAGAGGTTTCTTGGTGTATGGAGAAGAATGAACAATCATTCGAGGTCTTCGCACTGTGCAGGCGAGCAGCTATCTCCATTACGTGTTTTTCCATGGAGCAGCAGGCAGTTTCTCATCCTTCTAGCCCCCAGGAATTGGGAGTACAACGAGAGCCTACATCAAAGGACACGGTAGAAGGGTATGAAACATTTCAACTGTTTAAAGACTATATGGACATAAAATTAAAACTTTTCAACGTGAGATTATTGAAGAGACTGAACAAAGATCTCTTACTGCATTTAAAAGAGCTTACAAAGATTCTGAAATTCCTTCGTTCCGATTCAAAGGAAATCAACTACAGTACAAGTTCAATTTTGGCCTATTGGACAAGATAGACACATCTTTCAGACTTATTAAAACACAACGTTATGCAGAGGGTTTAGAATCTCTGCAAACACTTTCTGCTGACATCCATAGGAGAAACAAACATATTAGGCTGGCTGATCGTTCTCCTTCTGGTTGGGGTGTTGTATCAGAGTTGGAAGGTGATGAAATTGCTTCAGGTTCAGAGGAAGAACGTAGGTTTGAGAAAGCGGAGACGAAAGCCTTGCGCAAACGACGTGCTTCCTCCTTCAGGCCTAGAGGAAAGTATCAGAATGTGTCTGCTACTGTGTCTTCTCCTCCTAATAATGATGTTAATGTTAATGCTCCAAGTTTATACCCAATGCAGAATCAGCCCTTTCGTTCTATCAAACGAGGCCCTTCCCCAAACCAACAATGTTTCTACTGCGGTGGATTCGGGCACTGGAGGGCGTCTTGCCCCCTTGCAGCTTCACAACGCGCAGCCCAGACAGCAAGTACAACCCAGCGTGAGCAGTCAAGCGAAACACTCAAGAAGTAGTACAACGTCAGATCGTGGAACAAGTTTGTCGGACCCAAGAGCGGCATTTGATATGAACCCATTCAGTTTGGACAAAGCGAACGGTCAAGTTCAGGAAAATGGAACAGTTGGTGGAAATAGCGTGGACATGGAAGGTACTTTTGCAAAACTAGATTCAGTTTGTTTACAAGAGTTTAGAACATACGAGTTTGAATCCAAATCTACAGTTATTGTCAAAGGTAGTTTAAGGAGGAATTTATTGTTTTGGATTGACATTGGTGCTCCAAACTTTGTAATTGATACTATACGTGATGGCTACATCATTCCTTTTATTGAAAGTCCAGCTTCACATTTTGATTATAATAATCGATCAGCCATAAAAATGCAGAGTTTGTTACAGATGCTATTCAAGAACTCCTGAAGAACAAGTGTATTATTCAGATAGATACATTACCTCATGTTGTCAATCCTTTATCGGTTTCCATACAACGTTCAGGAAAAAAGAGGCTCATTCTAGACTTGAGATTTGTAAATCAGTTTGTGTGGAAAGAAAAGATTGTTTTCGAAGGTCATAAAACCGCACTTGATTTTGTTAAGGAGACCGGGTACATGTTCAAATTTGACTTAAAGTCAGGGTACCATCACATTGACATTCATCCTAGCCAGCAACAGTTTCTGGGGTTTGCTTGGAAGTTTAATGGTTGTGTAAAATATTTCTGTTTTACAGTATTGCCTTTTGGCCTTTCTTCTGCCCCGTACATTTTTACAAAGTGTTTACGTCCATTAGTTAAATACTGGAGGAATCATTCAATTAACATTGTGGTGTACCTTGATGATGGTTTTGGATACGATGAATCTAGAGAAGTATCTTCTCAACATTCTGATATGGTAAAGGATACTTTGAACAAATGTGGTTTCGTACATAATGTTGAAAAATCAGTGTGGGTTCCAAACACAAAAATGGAATGGCTCGGATTTGTTTGGGATTTAGATCAAGGTGTTCTTTCCGTTTCTGAGAGAAAAACAGAGGATATAAGATGTGTTTTTGAAGGTTTCGTTGCTGCTTTACCTAGATTTACAGCGAGAAGTTTGGCCAGTTTGACAGGGAAGATCATATCACTGACTCCAGTGTTTGGCGATATTTGTCGTCTGCTTTCAAGACAGATGCATGCAGAGATTCAGAAGTCTTCATCTTGGGATAAAGTTCTGAAAATGAATAATCCAGAATGTGTGTACGAACTTTTGTTCTGGAGAGACAATATTCATTCCTTAAAGCCTAGATCGTTGTCAGTGAGCTGTATGCCCATGATTGCTGTTTTTTCTGATGCGAGTGATATCGGTTGCGCAGGTCATATTGCAAACTCTGAACATGTATTTCAAAGTACGTGGGACTCGGAACAGGCCAAGTTAAGTTCAACGTGGAGGGAAATGAAGGCTGTTGAATTAACTTTGTATGCCTTTTCAAATATATTGTGCGGAAGATCTGTAAAATGGTTCACGGACAGTAAGCCTTGCTGTCACATTGCCTCGTGTGGAAGTTTCAAAAAAGACTTGCAAAAGCTTTCTATGTCAATATTTGTTACAGCTAGTGTTTACAATATAAGGCTAAAGTTCAGTTGGATCCCAAGATCGGATAATGAAAAGGCTGATGCTTTGAGCAGATTTCAAGATTCTGATGACTGGAAAATAACTGATTTGGTTTTCAGATTCCTGGATAAAAGATGGGGCCCACATTCCATCGACCGATTTGCAAATCACATTAACACCAAGTTAGTGAGGTTTAATTCCAGAGTTTGGGTTCCTGGCACAGAAGCAGTAGATGCGTTCACACAGCAATGGGTGGGAGATAACAACTGGGCTGTTCCGCCAGTACATCTTATACCAAAGACTATTCGGTTTGTTTTGAGTTGCCAAGCACAAGTAACTTTAGTTGTTCCTATGTGGACGTCTGCCCCGTTTTGGCCAATGCTGTTTTGGAAGGACAAACCTAGACATTTCGTTTCAGATATGATACAGCTTAGTGCTAACAATTCCATTACAGGTGGCAGCAGAAAAGGTCTATTTGATAAATTTAGTGGACACATTATTGCAATCAGAATTAACTCTCTTTGTTGAATTTGCAGATTTGTTTTCCGCTGGCATATGGAAGCAGCGTGAATCTTTGGTCCATGAAGACTTAATAAATCTGTCAAGGGAAATGCCTCATATTGTCTGTCAATCGAAAGCAACTTCTACAGTTCAGAAATACAAAAGAGCTTTTAAATTATGGCAAAAGTGGGCATCAACGTTTGATGAAGTGAGCAGTTTACCAGCAACTTCTTTTCATGTTGGGTTGTATCTTACTTCCCTAATTCAACAAGGCAAACATTCACCGACTGTAGGGCTCACAGAATGGCGGGTTTGACAGATCCGTGCCAGAACGATCTTATCAAGAACATTAGGGAAGCAGCTATGAGGCATTATAGTGAACCAGTGCAAAAGAAAGAACCGATTGATACTGATATGTTGAGAAAGTTGGTTTCTGAGTTTGGTAAAACAGATTGTTCGCTGTTAGACTTAAGGTTTCTTGCAATGTCACTTATCTCGTTTGCAGGCTTTTTCAGATTTTCTGAGGTTGCTAGTATAAGAAGGTCAGATATAACTTTCTGTGATGGGTATATGCGCATTTTTATAGAAACAAGCAAGACTGATATCTATAGAGATGGTAAACATGTTTTGATTTCAGCTTCTGGATCCGAACTCTGTCCTGTTGCTATGCTACGTCGTTATATAGTGAAAGCTGGAATTTGCGAACATTCACAAGAATAGTTATTTAGAAAGTTAAGTTTTTGTAAAAAGCGTGGATATCACATACTGAGGGGAGACGCACCTATTTCTTATTCTAGAGCCAGAGAAATATTTATTGAAAATTCAAAGTTATAGGGGAAGATGTTAAGAAAATAGGACTGCATAGTTTTCGTTCTGGTGGCGCCACGACTGCAGCTAGTGCAGGTGTACCAGACCGTCTGTTCAAAAGACATGGCCGCTGGGCTTCTGAAAATGCAAAGGACGGGTACGTGAAAGATAATGTCAAAGAATTGTTGAGTGTAACATCGTTGTTGGGTTTGTAAGAATAAAATGTCCGAACACAAACACCCGTTCTTTTAATTTCGAGCTGCGGTAGACATAACCCTAATGTGTGTTTTGTTATACAAAATAAATATTTTATGTTCGGTTGATCGAAGAGAATTAGAACATAAATTAATTTATTTTGGGTAAATACGGTACAGGTTTGGCTAACGCAGCAGGGTTGAGTTGCACGTGAAAGTGGTGTCACGAAGTCACGTGAGAGAGGTTTTTGGTGTATGGAGAAGAATGAACAATCATTCGAGGTCTTCGCACTGTGCAGGCGAGCAGCTATCTCCATTAAATTGACTGAGTAAATGATTCCGTATGGAAGTTGTTCATGCTGTTTGGCAGTTGAAACCTTATGGTACTTTTGCGTAAGTTCAAGTGTTTTTGAAGAGTCATTATCAGCCAGTAGACCATGAATGGGGCGGCGGAGCTGGAGACGTCTGACGATATCTCGGAAATTTACAAGATAAGTATTCTTCTTTAAAATTAGATATATATATATATGAACATATGAAATGAATATACAAATTATTGTGAATTGGAGTTTGTATCCTAACGTGTATTAAGTGTTTTAATCATTCTCTTAAATATTGCAACTATCTGCTAATTAAAGTTAATTTTGCATACATTGTTTTGCAGGAAGACGAATGTACGGCCTAAGCATCGCGTAAACATTGCACATGTACTTTGTAAATAAACCTGCTCGTCTGCTCGTTGAGCTGCGGTAGACATAACCCTAATGTGTGTTTTGTTATACAAAATAAATATTTTATGTTCGGTTTATCGAAGAGAATTAGAACATAAATGTACTATAAGTCCCCATGGTCCCTAGTATGGTGATCTACCTTCAGTTGTTGGCAATATATAGCCTGTTTTTTACCTTGTATTGTCCTATAGTTAGGCTGTTTTAGATTTGATTGCTAGTTTTAAATTCGAATCTGTGATAATCTAGTTGTCCTTCGTTGACAGGTTTTTATAGTTTACCATTGCTTACTATGCATAAACTTAATTGTTCTCGTCACGATATGGCTGAAATATTGCCTATGTGACGTTAAATATTAACTCACTCACTCACTCCTGTACTACTAGTTGTCCAAGTCCTGTACTAATTCTTGTGTATTTCCTGTACTACTTGTTGTCCACGTCCTGTACTACTTGTTGTCCATGTCCTGTGTTACTTGTTGTCCACGTCCTGTAATACTAGTTGCCCACGTCCTGTACTAATTACTGTCCATGTCCTGTGTTACTTGTTGTCCACGCCCTGTACTACTAGTTGTCCATATCCTGTACTACTTGTTGTCCATGTCCTGTACTACTAGTTGTCCACGTCCTGTTCTACTTGTTGTCCACGTCCTGTACTTCTTGTTGTCCATGTCCTGTACTACTAGTTGTCCACGTCCTGTACTACTTGTTGTCCACGTCCTGTACTACTTGTTGTGTATTTCCTGTACTAGTTGCTGTCCACGTCCTGTACTACTAGTTGTCCACGTCCTGTACTACCTGTTGTCCATGTCCTGTACTTCCTGTTGTCCGCGTCCTGTACTCCTAGTTGTCCACGTCCTGTACTACTTGTTGTCCACGTCCTGTACAGTGGACTGACACGGGTCTGACACAGTGGACTGACATGACACTCACAAAGTGGACTGACACGGGAATGATACAGTGGACTGACACACTGGACTGACACGGGACTCACAAAGTGGACTGACACAGTGGACTGACACGGGACTAACACAGTGGACTGACACGGGTCTGAAACAGTGGACTGACACGGGCCATGACACAGTGGACTGACACGGGCATCACACGGTGGACTGACACGGGACTAACACATTGGACTGACACAGTGGACTGACACAGTGGCCTGACACAGTGGACTGACACGGGCCTGACACAGTGGACTGACAAGGGCCTGACACAGTGGACTGAAACGGGACTCGCAAAGTGGACAGACACGGGACTGACACACTGGACTGACACACTGGACTGGCACGGGACTCACAAAGTGGACTGACACGGGTCTGAGACAGTGGACTGACACGGTGGACTGACACACTGGACTGACACACTGGACTGGCACGGGACTCACAAAGTGGACTGACACGGGTCTGAGACAGTGGACTGACACGGTGGACTGACGGGCCTAACACAGGGGACTGACACACTGGACTGACACACTGGACTGGCACGGGACTGACAAAGTGGACTGACACGGGTCTGAGACAATTGACTGAAACGGGCCATGACACAGTGGACTGATAGGGCTTGACGGAGTGGATTGACACGGGCCTGACACAGTGGACTGGCACAGTAGTCTGACACAGTGGACTGGCACGGGCCTGACACAGTGGACTGGCACAGTAGTCTGACACAGTGGACTGGCACGGGCCTTACACAGTGGACTGGCACGGGCCTGACACAGTGGACTGATAAGGGCCTGACACAGTGGCCTGATACGGTGGACTGGCACAGTAGTCTGATACTGAATACTGACACGGGCCAGATACAGTGGACTGACACGGGCATCACACGGTGGACTGACACGGGACTAACACATTGGACTGACACAGTGGACTGACACAGTGGCCTGACACAGTGGACTGTCACGGGCCTGACACAGTGGACTGACAAGGGCCTGACACAGTGGACTGAAACGGGACTCGCAAAGTGGACTGACACGGGACTGACACACTGGACTGACACACTGGACTGGCACGGGATTCACAAAGTGGACTGACACGGGTCTGAGACAGTGGACTGACACGTTGGACTGACACGGGCCTAACACAGGGGACTGACACAGTGGACTGACACACTGGACTGGCACGGGACTCACAAAGTGGACTGACACGGGTCTGAGACAGTGGACTGACACGGTGGACTGACACGGGCCTAACACAGGGGACTGACACACTGGACTGACACACTGGACTGGCACGGGACTCACAAAGTGGACTGACACGGGTCTGAGACAGTGGACTGACACGGTGGACTGACACGGGCCTAACACAGGGGACTGACACACTGGACTGACACACTGGACTGGCACGGGACTCACAAAGTGGACTGACACGGGTCTGAGACAATTGACTGAAACGGGCCATGACACAGTGGACTGACACGGGCTTGACAGAGTGGATTGACACGGGCCTGACACAGTGGACTGGCACAGTAGTCTGACACAGTGGACTGGCACGGGCCTGACACAGTGGACTGGCACAGTAGTCTGACACAGTGGACTGGCACGGGCCTTACACAGTGGACTGGCACGGGCCTGACACAGTGGACTGATAAGGGCCTGACACAGTGGCCTGATACGGTGGACTGGCACAGTAGTCTGACACTGAATACTGACACGGGCCAGATACAGTGGACTGACACGGGCATCACACGGTGGACTGACACGGGACTAACACATTGGACTAACACAGTGGACTGACACAGTGGCCTGACACAGTGGACTGTCACGGGCCTGACACAGTGGACTGACAAGGGCCTGACACAGTGGACTGAAACGGGACTCGCAAAGTGGACTGACACGGGACTGACACACTGGACTGACACACTGGACTGGCACGGGATTCACAAAGTGGACTGACACGGGTCTGAGACAGTGGACTGACACGTTGGACTGACACAGGCCTAACACAGGGGACTGACACACTGGACTGACACACTGGACTGGCACGGGATTCACAAAGTGGACTGACACGGGTCTGAGACAGTGGACTGACACGGTGGACTGACACGGGCCTAACACAGGGGACTGACACACTGGACTGACACACTGGACTGGCACGGGACTCACAAAGTGGACTGACACGGGTC
The DNA here is from genome assembly GCF_003918875.1 of Haliotis rubra. Lineage (NCBI taxonomy): Eukaryota > Metazoa > Mollusca > Gastropoda > Lepetellida > Haliotidae > Haliotis > Haliotis rubra. Next base: position 25,887 of record NW_025766119.1, read on the forward strand.
TGAGACAGTGGACTGACACAGTGGACTGACTTACGGTCCAGCCTAACACAGGGGACTGACACACTGGACTGACACACTGGACTGGCACGGGACTGACAAAGTGGACTGACACGGGTATGAGACAATTGACTGAAACGGGCCATGACACAGTGGACTGATATGGCTTGACGGAGTGGATTGACACGGGCCTGACACAGTGGACTGGCACAGTAGTCTGACACAGTGGACTGGCACGGGCCTGACACAGTGGACTGGCACAGTAGTCTGACACAGTGGACTGGCACGGGCCTGACACAGTGGACTGGCACGGGCCTGACACAGTGGACTGATAAGGGCCTGACACAGTGGCCTGATACGGTGGACTGGCACAGTAGTCTGACACTGAATACTGACACGGGCCAGATACAGTGGACTGACACGGGCATCACACGGTGGACTGACACGGGACTAACACATTGGACTGACACAGTGGACTGACACAGTGGACTGACACAGTGGCCTGACACAGTGGACTGTCACGGGCCTGACACAGTGGACTGACAAGGGCCTGACACAGTGGACTGAAACGGGACTCGCAAAGTGGACTGACACGGGACTGACACACTGGACTGACACACTGGACTGGCACGGGATTCACAAAGTGGACTGACACGGGTCTGAGACAGTGGACTGACACGTTGGACTGACACGGGCCTAACACAGTGGACTGACACACTGGACTGACACACTGGACTGGCACGGGACTCAGAAAGTGGACTGACACGGGTCTGAGACAGTGGACTGACACGGTGGACTGACACGGGCCTAACACACGGGGGACTGACACACTGGACTGGCACGGGACTCACAAAGTGGACTGACACGGTGGACTGACACGGGCCTAACACAGGGGACTGACACACTGGACTGGCACGGGACTGACAAAGTGGACTGACACGGGTATGAGACAATTGACTGAAACGGGCCATGACACAGTGGACTGATAGGGCTTGACGGAGTGGATTGACACGGGCCTGACACAGTGGACTGGCACAGTAGTCTGACACAGTGGACTGGCACGGGCCTGACACAGTGGACTGGCACAGTAGTCTGACACAGTGGACTGGCACGGGCCTGACACAGTGGACTGGCACGGGGCCTGACACAGTGGACTGGCACGGGCCTGACACAGTGGACTGATAAGGGCCTGACACAGTGGCCTGATACGGTGGACTGGCACAGTAGTCTGACACTGAATACTGACACGGGCCAGATACAGTGGACTGACACGGGCATCACACGGTGGACTGACACGGGACTAACACATTGGACTGACACAGTGGACTGACACAGTGGCCTGACACAGTGGACTGTCACGGGCCTGACACAGTGGACTGACAAGGGCCTGACACAGTGGACTGAAACGGGACTCGCAAAGTGGACTGACACGGGACTGTCACACTGGACTGACACACTGGACTGGCACGGGATTCACAAAGTGGACTGACACGGGTCTGAGACAGTGGACTGACACGTTGGACTGACACGGGCCTAACACAGGGGACTGTCACACTGGACTGACACACTGGACTGGCACGGGACTCAGAAAGTGGACTGACACGGGTCTGAGACAGTGGACTGACACGGTGGACTGACACGGGCCTAACACAGGGGACTGACACACTGGACTGGCACGGGACTCACAAAGTGGACTGACACGGGTCTGAGACAATTGGCTGAAACGGGCCATGACACAGTGGACTGACACGGGCTTGACATAGTGGATTGACACGGGCCTGACACAGTGGACTGGCACGGGCCTGACACAGTGGACTGGCACAGTAGTCTGACACAGTGGACTGGCACGAGCCTGACACAGTGGACTGACAAAGTGGACTGACACGTGCTTGATACACTGGACTGACACGGGCCTGACACAGTGGGCTGACACGGACCTGACACAGTGGACTGACACGGGTCTGACACACTGGACTGACACAGTGGCCTTATACGGTGGACTGGCATAAAAGTCTCACACTGAATACTGACACGGGTCTGATACAGTGGACTGACATGGGTCTGACACAGTGGACTGACAACGGCCTGACAGAGTGGCCTGGCACAGTAGACTGGCACAGTTGTCTGACACTGAATACTGACACGGGCCTGATAAAGTGGACTGACAAGGGCCTGACAGAGTGGAGTGACACGGGACTCACACAGTGGACTGACACGAGTCTGAGACAGTGGACTGACACGGGCCATGACACAGTGGACTGACACGGGCTTGACACAGTGGATTGATACGGGCCTAACAAAGTGGACTGACACGGGTCTGACACAGTGGACTTACACGGGCCATGACACAGTGGACTGACACGGGCTTGACAGAGTGGATTGACACGGGCCTGACACAGTGGACTGGCACGGGCGCGACACAGTGGACTGGCACGGGCCTGACACAGTGGACTGACAAGGGCCTGACACAGTACCCTGATACAGTGGACTTGCACAATACTCTGACACTGAAGACTGACACGTCCCTACAACAGTGGACTGACATGGGCCTTACACAGTGGACTGACAAGGGCCTGACACAGTGGCCTGGCACAGTAGTCTGGCCCTGAAGACTGACACGGGCCTGGTACAGTGGACTGACACGGGACACACACAGTGGACTGACACGGGCCTGACACAGTGTACTGAAGCGGGCCTGACACAGTGGACTGACACGGGACACACACAGTGGACTGACACGGGCCTGACACAGTGGACTGACAAAGTGGTCTGACACGGGCTTGATACACTGGACTGACACGGGCCTGACACAGTGGGCTGACACGGACCTGACACAGTGGACTGACACGAGTCTGAGACAGTGGACTGACACGGGCCATGACACAGTGGACTGACACGGGCTTGACATAGTGGATAGACACGGGCCTAACCCAGTGGACTGACACGGGTCTGAGACAGTGGACTGACACGGGCCATGAAACAGTGGACTGGCACGGGCCTGACACAGTGGACTGACACGGGCCTGACACAGTGGACTGACAAGGGCCTGACACAGTGGCCTGATACAGTGGACTGGCACAGTACTCTGACACTGAAGACTGACAAGGGCCTGACACAGTGGACTGACATGGGCCTGTGGACTGACATGGGCCTGACACAGTGGACTGAGAATGGCCTGACAGAGTGGCCTGGCACAGTAGTCTGGCACTGAAGACTGACACGGGCCTGATACAGTGGACTGACAAGGGCGTGACAGAGTGGACTGACACGGGACACACACAGTGGACTGACACGGGCCTGACACAGTGGACTGAAGCGGGCCTGACACAGTGGACTAACACGGGCAATACACAGTGGACTGACACGGGGCTCACACAGTTGTCTGAAGCGGGCCTGACACAGTGGACTGACACAGTGGCCTGATACGGTGTACTGGCACAAAAATCTGACACTGAATACTGACACGGGTCTGATACAGTGGACTGACATGGGCCTGACACAGTGGACTGACAACGGCCTGACAGAGTGGCCTGGCACAGTAGACTGGCACAGTTGTCTGACACTGAATACTGACACGGGCCTGATACAGTGGACTGACAAGGGCCTGACAGAGTGGACTGACACGGGACTCACACAGTGGACTGACACGAGTCTGAGACAGTGGACTGACACCGGCCTGACACAGTGGACTGACAAGGGCCTGACACAGTGGCCTGATACACTGGACTGGCACAGTAGTCTGACACTGAAGACTGACACGGGCCTGACACAGTGGACTGACACAGGCCTGACACATCGGACTGACAAGGGCCTGACACAGTGGCCTGGCACAGTAGTCTGACACTGAAGACTGACACGGGCCTGATACAGTGGACTGACAAGGGCCTGACAGAGTGGACTGACACGGGACTCACAAAGTGGACTGACACGGGTCTCAGACAGTGGACTGACACGGGCCTCACACAGTTGACTGAAGTGGGCCTGACACAGTGGACTGACACGGGACACACACAGTGTACTGACACGGGCCTCACACAGTGGCCTGAAGCGGGCCTGACACAGTGGACTGAAACGGGCTTGATACAGTGGACTGACATGGGCCTGACACAGTGGACTGACAAGGGCCTGACAGAGTGGCCTGGCACAGTGGACTTGCACAGTAGTCTGGCACTGAAGACTGACACGGGCCTGATACAGTGGACTGACAAGGGCGTGACAGAGTGGACTGACACGGGACACACACAGTGGACTGACACGGGCCTGACACAGTGGACTGACACAGGCCTGACACATCGGACTGACAAGGGCCTGACAGAGTGGCCTGGCACAGTAGTCTGACACTGAAGACTGACACTGGCCTGATACAGTGGACTGACAAGGGCCTGGCAGAGTGGACTGACACGAGACTCACGCGGTGGGCTGACACGGAACACACACAGTGGACTGACACGGGCCTGACACAGTGGATTGAAGCGGGCCTGACACAGTGGACTGACACGGGACACACACAGTGGACTGAAACGGGCCTCACACAGTGGACTGACAAAGTGGACTGACACGGTCTTGATACACTGGACTGACACGGGCCTGACACAGTAGGCTGACACGGGCCTGACACAGTGAACTGACACGGGTCTGACACAGTGGACTGACACGAGACTCACAAAGTGCACTGACACGGGAATGATACAGTGAACTGACACACTGGACTGGCACGGGACTCGCAAAGTGGACTGACACGGGTCTGCGACACTGGACTGACACGGTGGACTGACACGGGCCTAACACAGTGGACTGACTCGGGTCTGAGACAGTGGACTGACACGGGCCATGACACAGTGGACTGACTCGGGCTTGACAGAGTTGATTGACACGGGCCTGACACAGTGGACTGGCACAGTAGTCTGACACAGTGGACTGACACTGAATACTGACACGGGCCTGATACAGTGAACTGACATGGGCCTGACACATTGGACTGGCAAGGGCCTGACAGAGTGGCCTGGCACAGTGGCCTGGCACAGTAGTCTGACACTGAAGACTGACACGGGCCTGATACAGAGGATTAAAGATGCAGTGAAATGCAGGATTAGACTCGTTAGAATATAGTTTGGTAATATACTGTAATGATAATTTTATACGGCGTTGGGTAAGAGATGGTTCATCTGCCTCGACGTAGAGACTGTCAACAGGAGATGTTCTGAATGACCCAAGACAAAGTCTCAGACCTTGGTGGGGGACAGAATCTAATAGTTTTAGGTTGCTTTTGCAGGCTCCACCATATACGACGGAGCCATAATCAAGCTTTGAGCTGACCAGTGATCTATATAGATGTAGGAGGGTAGTTTGGTCCCCTCCCCATTTTGAATTAGAAACGACTTTCAACAAATCAAGTGCCTTCAGGCATTTAGTTTTTAGGGATTTGATATGCGGAAGAAAAGTTAAATGGGAGTCGAAAATCAGACCCAAGAACTTGGCCTCTTTTACAACCTTGATGGGAGTGCCTTTTCAAAACAGTTCTGAGGCTTTATGTGGTTTATATTTACGGCAGAAATGTATGCAATTAGTTTTTGATTTAGAACATTTAAAGCCGTTTTCAAGACACCATTTATGTATCTTGTTTAAACACAACTGTAGTTGCCGTTCAATGGTATGCATATTCTTACCGCGACAAGAAATATTAAGATCATCCACAAAAAGCGATCCATCAATTGAATCATTTAAAACCATGAATAAACTGTTGATCTTGATACTAAACAATGTTACAGACAAAATACTTCCTTGTGGGACACCCTGATCCTGATTATAATGGTCAAACAGGGTTGAACCCAATCGGACTTGAAATTGCCTGTCTGATAAAAACTATGATATAAAAAGAGGTAAACGACCCCTTAAACCAAAATCATGTAAATCCTTTAAAATGCCATGCTTCCAGTTGGTATCGTATGCTTTCTCAAGATCAAAGAATATCGATACTGCTTGTTGTTTATTTACTATTGTATTTTTGACAAAGATTCCAAACGTACCATTGCCGATGTGTCGTTAAATATTAACTCACTCACTCACTCTAAACGTACCAAATGATCAATGGTACTACGATTTTTCCTGAAACCACATTGAATATTTGTTATGAGATTATTGGTTTCAAGATACCATGTTAATCGATTATTTACTATTCGTTCCATGGTTTTACAGACGCAACTCGTTAAAGAGATTGGTCTGTAATTAGACGGATCAGTATGATCTCGTCCAGACTTTGGTATAGGGACTACAATGGCATTACGCCACGAAGGTGGGAAATCCCCTGAAGTCCATATTGTATCAAAAATATTTAGAAGAGTTTCAAAACATGATTCCGGTAAATGCTTCAAGAGCTGATAGTGTATATTATCAGCTCCTGTTGCTGTGTCATGAGCTTGCTCAAGGGCAGTGTGGAGCTCATGTAATGAAAATAATTCATTGTAGTCTTCGCCATTGTCCGAGTTAAAATTTATTCTCTTCTTCTCCTGTTGTTTCTGATATTGTTGAAATTCAGGGACGTAATTTGACCAAGAAGAGTGTTTGGCGAGTGTTTCACCAAGCTTATTGGCAATGTCAGACTTACCAGTTAATATATTGTCACCATCCTTTAGATGGTGAACAGTAGATTTGGAACCTTTGCCCTTAATTCTTTGAATCATGTTCCACACCTTTGAAATCGGTGTGCGTGAATTTATTTTAGATACATATTTCCTCGAAGACTGACGCTTATTCTGTTTAAATGTATGTCGAGCCTTGGCATTTAAAATTTTTACTTTATTCAAATTATGGACAGTAGGATGTCGTCGAAAATATTTTTCAGCTTTCTTCCTGCTCTTTCTGGCCTGTTTACATTCATTATCAAACCATGGTTTACGAATATGTGGAACTGCAGATGACTTAGGTATAGTTTGGTCAGCAATGTCATTGAGTAAATCGGAATACAACTGTATCGGATCTTCGCTGTTCACAAATACATTATGTTTTAAGTGATCAGCACATAATGTCTCATATAATGACCAATCAGCCCTGGCGAAGTTCCTTCTCGATAAAGGTGGATCATCACCAAGGTTGATTGTCTTGAGAATGGCAGGGAAGTGATCACTCCCACATAGATCATCATGTACCATCCATTCGAATTCATTATACAAGTAGGAGTCAGCAAGTGATAGATCCAGGGAAGAATATATTCCCGTAGCTGGATGTAAATAAGTGGCTGAGTCATCATTAAAAATACATAAATTATTATCGGAAATGAATTCCTCAAGGATTTTACCTTTAGTGTTGGTATGGACACCTCCCCAAAGTGGGTTGTGTCCGTTAAGATCGCCCATGATAACACATGGCTTAGGGAGTTGATCGTACAGATTTTGAAGATCTGTCTGACGGATATTAGAAGAGGGAGGGATATACAAGCTGCACAATGTCAGGGCAACGTGCAGAGTCAGACGAACAGCAACAGTTTGAAGATCCGTATTTAGAAAGACAGGGAGTAGTATATAGAGTGGGGAGAAAAAGAGGTATAGGTGCACCTTCGCTTAGAAGCTTCCATACGGGCTAATTCTGCTACCAGCCTAGGAAAAAATGAATGTTTGCCCAAACCCTTCGACAAGGCCAAGTTTCGGCTGCTCCCAACGCAGTGCACTCCCAATTAGAGCTATGTGTGTGCATGGATATAGAAACATGCCAGGAACCAAGCTCTCGCGCGAAGCCTATACAGAGATCCGATCGGGTTGTTTGTCCCTGCGGGAAGTGAAGAGGAAGTACCGAATATCACAAGCCCGATACACGCGAATCCGAGGTGGTATAGACAAGCCCCAGACCACGACAACTCCCGACATATCCGAAGATTTCGAGGCCCTGCTGCAGAAGTGTCGCCCCATGTTGCTTTCCGACCGAGAGAAACAAATCCTGGAGCAATCGGGGCACACCTTCTACGGGCGCTACCAGATCCCCCACCAGTTTCTCGAACTCTATTTGCTGTGCTTTCGCCCACTAGTAGAAGCCGGCAAAATAGTCGATTTCATCTACATCTACCCACCCCAACAATTTCGAATCCGAAACAAACTCCGAATCATTCTCGCCGATGACTGCTATCCGGGCCCCAAGGACAGACACAACCGATGCACCAAATGTCTCGCCACTCTATCGTAACTGCCTGCTCTCTTCGGGCCCGACAACTCTATGTGCAAGTGCGGCGCCATCGACCACTGCGTCGACTGCAAGAAATGCGTTCTCTGGGAAAAGAAAGCGATAGACTACACACCCCAGGAGCGACTCCCACTCAAGGTTCCAGAAGAGATCGTGGTCGACAGCTGTTTAGCGAATATAGAGAACCTGTACGACAACGCCTGCGCTTTCTGGAGCATACGATACGCACTCCTCGCCAGCAAATTTGTGGACCATTGTTCGTGCAAGGAGAAAGAGTCTTGTATCTTCCGGCAGCTGTTGGGGGAAACAGGGGTACCACAGGGACGGAGCAATATTTGACATACCCCATTTCCCAACTATGGTGGGCCCAAGGATATGGAAGTAGCACCCCCTCCGTGCAGCGAACACCGAAAAGCCACGAACGTCCCAGAAGGAGTCTACACGTGCAAAAAGTTTGCTGTAGCGAGATACGAGGGGAAGAACCGGCTGTTGCTGCTACTCGATTCACCGACTGGGGAAATGATTCCAGTCTACAGCTTCAAGATACCAGAAACGATTCGGGCCGCCGTTGGAATAGAACGCCTATGGTTGGTGTGGGAACCGTTTCTTTGAACGCTCGGCAAAATCGGAAAAGAATGACGATAGAGAAGTCGAATTGCTGCTTCTAGACCTTGGGCGAGAATAGGTTCTATATGTCCTTCCAGACACCGCAGGGCTAGGGATAGTAGACCCTCTGACAGCTAGCCTAGTATTTTTGCAGATGCACAGTGGCGGGCTGGGGGTAACAAAGGACGAATGGACTCGTACACTTGTCTAGGCCCGTTTTCGTATTTCAACTGCTTTTAAATTGGAATTAAGTGATATGCGGAAAAGTAGGCGCCGCGCCCGATGGAAAAAAAAACAACAACAAAAAACCTGCATGGTTCGTATACCCTACTACAATACTTTTTTCCCCAAAAAAGGCGCATTCCACACTCTACTCCATATGGAAGGGATCCCCACGTTTGGTCTTGGGTGTTTCTACCTTCTCGGTCGGTGTTTGGAGGGGGTGCACGAAGGGGGAAACTGGTTTGCTGTGCTTCCAGGTCTTGTGGACGACCTTCCAGAGAAACAGGGCGGCTATCGAAAGGTAGGCCAACCTTTGGGCTGTTTCTAGCATCTGCCGCACCTTCTGGATATCCAGACGGGTCTCTTCTTGTTCCTCCTCGACGCTTTCTATTTCCTCTTCCTCATCGTCCTTATCCAGCATCGATAAGATGTCGGCCAACAAATTCGTGGTTTGCTCCACACGAGCTGGCAACGTATTCGTGGTTTGCTCCACACGAGCCTCGAGCCTCCCCAAGCGGTCGTAGAAGTCCTGGATGGTGGGCACAGTCGGCAGTTCTGCAGCAGGCAATACGAATTCCACGAAAAGCAGTTGGAATATGAAAACGGGCCTAGACAAGTGTACGACTCCATTCGTCCTTTGCAACCCCAAGCCCGCCACTGTGCATCTGCAAAAAGTGGTCTTGTCGAAGGGTTTGGGCAAACATTCATTTTTTCCTAGGCTGGTAGCAGAATTAGCCCGTATGGAAGCTTCTAAGCAAAGGTGCACCTATACCTCTTTTTCTCCCCACTCTATATACTACTCAGGGCTATGAATAACGCTGTGATGTATCAAAATAGAAGCGCCTCCAGTTGCTCGATCCCCGGAGGAGAAAAAGAATGATAAGCACTATACTGTCTCAGATTAAAAGTATCTGTATTTTTAAGATATGTCAACAGAATGTTGACGGGTGATGATCTTGTATGAGTAATTGTATCTCGTTGAAGTTATTTTTAAGCCCTCTGCAGTTCCATTGAATTATATTGGCCAATTGAGTCATGGTGGCTCAATTGGCGATCTTTCACGAGAATGTGAGAGGGGTAAGCCCCTCTGCTTATCCTGTGAGTACAGGGTCACCTCCATGTCTAGAGGCCCAAAAGTGTTCTGTAAAGGAACCTCTAAAGGTAAAGGTACGACAGGTATTTCTTTCCTATTTATTTTTTTTCCTTTCTTCTTTTTCACTAGATCAGTGGCTGGCTGTGATGTGGCTATTTGCAGAAGCAGTCATCTGTGATAACTCAGACTGAATTTCTGTCTGAGACTCAGAGCGATTGACATAGTGGATGAGGCAGTAGGTTTTTAGGTGGGAAGCAGGTTTGTTAGATGAAAACACAGGTTTGTCTGACTTGACCCAGGTCAAGTCAGTCTGACATCACAGCTGAGGACATTACTACAAAGCGTTTTACTGCAGCGGAATATGTGATGTTTGATGGAGTTGAAGATTGACTGGTGAAAAGGTTTTGGCTTCAAAATAGGGAAAGGTTTTGTTCACATTTTATTTTCATTATCTTCGATTCCCTTTGATATACAGGGCATGACCTAGAAGAAGCAGGATGCGTCTCCTTACAGTTGACACACTTGGGATCATTCTGCAGCCTGTGCCGTCATGGTGATCTCCACAGCGATAACATACTGCAGGATTACGGCATGAGTAAGTCCATGACCAAACTGTTGACATTTATAACACCGGGTGGATTGGGGACATACACATCCACCCCGATATTGAAATAGCCTGCTTTTATAGATGCGGGAAGTGAAGAGCGAGAAAAGGTAAAGAGATAGGTATTGTTTTTGGTAATAATGCCCTCTTTCTTAAAGGTGAACCGTTTCACTGCTGAAACGCCCTGATCCTGTAATTCTACAGCAATGTCCTCCTCAGACATATCAGCGAGGCAACGTGCCCTGTCACGGATGATGCCACGGCAAGAGTTTAATGTTCTGTGTATGGAGACACCAACCTCTATATTTGCAAATGTTTTGATAGATAACAGATTTTCAGATTGTTGTATCCGTAAACATTCGACCAAAAGTGAGCCACTACGGAGACGAGTAACATTTTTCACCTCTCCGCAAATACCAGAAATAGCCTTTGAAATGGCAAAAGGATTGAGTTTGAGAGGAAGAAAATCCGCAGCTTCTATCACAAGAAACCGAGCCCTTGAGTCAACATTTCTCTGAATGTGTTCCGTGGAATGATCTTTTTCGTCAAGACGTCTCTTCTTTTCGTGATGAGATGAACCAGCTTGTTGTTGTGCCATGATGACAGGAAAATAATTCAGCATCCCTGCTCCCCACCCACCATGGAGTGTCAACAAGGACGATGTCAAATAGCACCGGATATCCAAGATGCTGACACCAGGGATACAAGGATGTTATACTTCAGCGAGTATGACGCAAAAAGCAATATTTGTATACCAAATGAAATGTCAGGGTTGTTCTGCCCATGACAAGAAATAGGATACATACTGAATTTGGAGGTCAACATCACCAGATTGGCCCATGAGCCACCGCCTTCTGGCATAGGACTCTAGGCAATTAAACAGATCAATAATTCATGAATACAAATCAAAATGGCCAAAAACCCAAAAGAGTTAAATGTGCAAAAATATTCACTATGCACAGGGCATGGCGTGACCAGCCGATTGATAGAACCGGGCCCAGTTCTACCACCCGTCTAGGTGAAGTAAGGGGCGAATTGGTGTGTTGGGCAAAAGGAACATGGTTCCAGGATCCTATTGCCCTCAACCACCAGAATCCCGTCCTCCACCGACACAGGGGCGCAACCCACGGCAAACAGGTTGGTGGACCAAATATACCACCAGGTCCGCGACGGGGAAGAGCGCTTAGCGTTACCCAGCACCCACCACGAGGAGGTGGAGGAGAAAGAATGGTCATTACTGTACTGTCTTAAGTTAAATGTATCTGTATTTGTAAGATATGATTCTTTAATGTATAATGCTGACGGTTTAAAATCCTATATCAGTAAGTGTAAATCTCATTGACGTTATTCTTCACTCTTCTGCAATTCCACTGCATTAAAGTCGACAATTGAGTCATGGAGGCTCAACTGGTTATTTTTGCTCGTGTATGTGTGCAGCATACGCTTCTCCAGCTGTACTGTGAGGTCAGAGTGACATCCATGCCTGGAGGTCTAAACGACGTATCAAGAGGAACCACTGGAGATGAAGGGATTGTAGGGTTTCGTTTATTTCTCCTTTCCTTTCTGTCGACTGACTGTCACGGTGTTTGTCAGACGTTTGTTATTTTGGCTTATTCTGGTTCTCTGTGTGACATCCAGATGAAGACTGAATTACTGGGGAAATCGGTGATGCAACTGAAGCTGAAAAAATGGCTTTTTCCGACTTGACCCATGTCAAGTCAGTCTGACTTGTTACAGAGAATGTCGCTACAGAGCGAGTTACTGCAGCAGAGAATGTCTTATTTGACAGAGTTGAGATATCAGTTGTGAATTGCTCTTTTGCATAAAGATATGATATATTCCTTTCGCATTTCATTTTCAACATTTTGTATTCTGTTTTGCAAAACAGGACATTATTTATCACACTCGATATTTTGGTTGCTGTCACCTCATCAATGACATGCAACAGAGCCACGACAAGAATTGGACCCTTGACCGAAATTCTGGCTCTCAACGTGGACTTGGGGAATGCACGTTCACTCCGATATTGAAATAACCTGCTTTAATTAGGGATGCACGAGATAACGTCAAGAGATAGGTATTCTCTTTCGTGACGGTTAAACTGACACGGGACTGACACAGTGGACTGACACAGTGGACTGACACGGGACTGACACAGTGGACTGACAGGGGACTGACACAGTGGACTGACACTGGTCTTTTGTCAGGTTACACAGAATGGTACACAGGTATAAACATGGACCACGGCCGCCCTCACGTAATAGGTGGGTCCAGCTATATGACGGTCCCTCTACCAAAACGATATGTATAGTGTTTAGTGCAGACACGCTTGTCAGGAAGATGACATTGTAAGAGCGGTGAGAAGTCGAGTGTGTCATATCAGTGTCAGGGCCTACCGACCCTTCTGTGGCATGGCGCCGACAGCCCAACATCACCTCCCCAGACTACAATTGGCCCAACGAGTACGACGTTGGCGGCATCTGTACACTGATGAGAGTAGTTTTAATAGGTTCCATGCAGACGGGATAGTCTGGATGTACACCTGTAAAAAGGAAGGATTGGCTCCAAATTGTGTCCAAAACGTCCATGCCCAAGGAGGCGACGGTCTCATGTTGTGGGGTGGGATTTATGATGACCCGAAGATGCAACTGGTTATTATCCGTGGCAAACTGAATGCACACTGAAGTCCTGAGGCCGGTAGCAATACTATTAGTTCAGCAACAACCGAACAAGAACCTTCTGCAAAAAGACAATCCATGTTCCCAAACAGCCAGGATCACTCAACGATACGTGGCAAGGCATACCGGCCTACGTCATCAGACGTCATCCATGAAGAAAGACTTCGTGAAGAATGCATTCGTGTCATAGGAGGTCAAATAAGGTATTGATGGAGCCTCTCAAGTCCCCACTCAGAGGGTACATCAAGATATTGGCCACAGTTGCTTTTACAGGCTATGTGAAAAAAACGGCATTTTGCACCTCCAGTGTGTGCAGTAGCTGTTCGTGATGACCTTAATAGTCTGTTCTGAAGGCAAATTTTTCTTTCACTAAAAGTGCTCGCCCAAACGCACCCAGAACGTACTAGTCGTATCGCATAAATACACCGGAGATGGATATGAGTGCACGTGAAATGCGCAGTAGTTTCGGGTATATAAGACAGTGTTAAATGATACACGAATCCCGTTCGTCTATTCAGTTTTTTTATTAGACACCGGACTGATTCGTTGCTAGGGATTAGACTTGTGGGTTCACCGTTAGACGTAAAATTAAAAGTTCATTCTCTTCACTTTAAGAGAATCACGTTTAGTTCCTTGTAAATCATCCAGTTTTCTCACTGGTCAAAGTCCATCATCTCAGTATTGAGCAAGACTGACAAAACATTAATGAAATTTAAATATTTGTTAACACTAACATAATCTGAGTGTATGTTTTATTTTATTTTTAAGTAGATGACGAGTAAACGACAGGCCTGTATGATGGGTTCTTTATTTCTATTCTGTTCCATTTATTGCTGAGTTCATTTGTTGACTTTAGTGCATTTTGATCAGTCTTGTATTTCAGTGAAAGGAAATTGTAACTGTAGTCACTCGTGAGTGAGCTAGTTAAAATTGATCGTCACATCGGCAATATTTCAGCCATATCGTGACAAGTACAATTAATTGGTATACATAGTAATTATAGTAAATTATGAAAACCTGTCTATGAAGGACAGTAAAATAACTAGATTATCACTAAGACGAATTTAAAACTAGTAATTAAATCTAAAACAGTTTAACTATAGACGACAATACATTATAAAAACGGGCTACAGATCGCCAACAAGTGAAGGTAGATCACCACACTAGGGACCATGGGGACTTACAGTACATTTGCTTCCTTCGTGGACAGTCACTCCGGAAGATATATACTAGGCACATAAAGAAACTGTGCATAGTCAAAATATTATCCCAGTTGATAAGTACGATAACAATGTCAAAGGTACAGATAAACTTCAACGGAGGGATCATGCGATCATAACAAATCGTGAGAAGTTCAATTGAAAAGTCAGTCACAATGACGTCACGAGTCCACAAGCGGGACAGGGGTCAAACGACCATGTCACAAGCTCAATAACGGGTATGTCCACCATCAGCATTGAGAACAGCAGTGCATCGACGACGCATAGAGCCTATCAAACGTGCAAGGAAGGCTTGTGGGATGTCACGCCAGATTCTCTCAAGTTCTGTTGCAAGGTCAAGGACGTTATCTGGCGGATGAGGAACACGGCGTAAACGTCGATCCATCTCGTCCCAAACATGCTCTATCGGGGAGAGATCCGGTGAATTTGCAGGCCAGGGCAGTAAGTCAACGTTGTGGTGTTGCAAGAAATCCATAGCAACGCTTGCCATATGAGGGCGGGCATTGTCCTATTGGAATGTTAGCCCAGGACCATGACGTTGCAGAAAAAGAATTGCCATAGGTCGAAGAATCTGATCCCTGTAGCCCACACCAGTTAAGTTGCCCTGGACAATCACCAAAGGAGTTCTCTGGCGTGCTGCTATTCCACCCCAAATCATCACGGAACCACCACCAAAGCGATTCCTCTCCAAGACACAGGCCTGTGCATAACGTTCTCCCACGCGTCTATAGGCACGTTGACGTCCATCACTATGGGAAATGTTAAACCTGGACTCATCTGTAAAAACAACATTTCTCCACCAAAACAAGGGTCTGCGGACATGATTTCGGCACCACATTCGGCGAGCTTGTCGATGACGTTGTGTCAGGATAGGCCGTATGGCGGGACGTCGTGGTCTGAACCGTGATGACGTAAACGTTGTGGATGTGTTAGGGTGGATACGGCGAAGTCCTGGGATAGTTCGGGCAGTCATCACTGCAGTCTGAAACCTGTGGCGAAGATGGGTCACCCTTATCCATCTGTCCTGTCTTGGCGTTGTTACACGTGGACGTCCAGAACGTGGCCGATCGATGACGTCATTTGTGTTCTGGTAGCGTCTCACCAGTGCAGAAATGGTGTTCCGGTGGCAGTGGACATGTGCAGCCACTTGTCGTTGAGACATTCCCCCACGGACCATCCCAATGGCCTCATGACGTTGTGCAGACGTGAGCCTTGGCATGCTATGCGTTTCAATAGCCGTTTAATTTTTTGAACGATCGCAAGGGCAGGGTTGAGCTTTCCAAAGTGACAGTATTGTGTGGCATTCATTTGCTCTGTTTCTCTTTCCCGGAATGCACGTGCAACAACGTATTGCACGTCTGAAGGACGAACCCACTGAAGTCACGGAACTTGGCACGTGCATGCATGTTGGATACATGTCACTAATCTCTGAGTTTAAATCCTTATGTGTCTACACAGGTTTGATAAATTTAGATTTTCAATTTTTGTATGCACAGTTTCTTTATGTGCCTAGTATAGTTGAAACACGTAGGATAAGAATCTGTGTTGTGTTGTGTCGTTATTTCGTTTAGTTCTAACATACATTACTCGTGTACATTGCTGAACTTCACCCCTTTGTGTGAACCTTGTCTGGCACAACTCTTTGGTTATTAGATGAACGCAACAATTGATGTGTGCTCGCCCTCTAACGCAAATGATCACATGGCTCCCCTGCATATGATTGTGTTCTATACTGTTTTCACGCTTTATGACGACATCATTCACATCAAACTGTCAAGTGTGCTTCATATCGCAAATAACAGTAAGGCCTGATTTCACCTGGAACACTGAATCTGAATTGAGTGCACTCAGTGTGGTTCATGTGATATCAGCCGAGACAAACACACAGACACAAATCTCCATCCATATCTTACTTTGGGCCAATTCTCCCGATGGACACTGGATCCGCCGTCTTCTCAATCTTCTTTGATTCATCATCTGACTGACGACAGGAATCCTCCATACACTGAATCTGGAACAACTTGATGTCCGTTGTCGTTAAAAAGGCAGATCTGTCCTTCAGTTTCTCTGCTAACTGAAGTCTACATTCCTTTGTGCCGCATGTGGTCAGTGCAACCATGAAGTAAACAGTTGCTGTTAAAGCCATCTCCAGACTGCTACTACTTGAACACAGCGGCCCCATCATGAAGTGTTCACAGAGAGTTGCAGGATCTACACAGGCAGCTATCAGAGTCTGTATTACAACTGATGAATTATTTATCCCAGGCTGCATGTCCCATCCAAATGTTTAAAATAGCCCACGTACGGTAGACTGCTCATTGATTTTAAGTAGTCATAAAAATGAACGACGAAAACTGATACTTGGTGTTTAAGGTTGGTAAAGGAAATATGTGGATAGTTGCAGAATGGACTTGTTAGGATGGTGAAGGAAGAAAGGTGATTTTGGAGAATGGATTTGTTAGGATGGTGAAGGAAGAAAGGTGATGTTGGAGAATGGATTTGTTAGGATGGTGAAAGAAGAAAGGTGATTTTGGAGAATGGATTTGTTAGGATGGTGAAGGAAGAAAGGTGACATATTTGTGTCGATAAATAAAAGTTACTAAACTGGTGAATTATCTGTTCAAGGGTGGCGTGTTTATGCGCAAAGAAACTAAATAACTGATTTTAGTTTTCCAGTTGGTGTAATGAACACCGATGTGAGTTTTAGGCATATACAACTTCTTTATTATTAATATGAGCTCCAACCACCGTATCCAGCAAGTGAGTAAAGAAGCTAAATAGTTAAATAGTCTGTGTTAGGGTCGGCTGGTTATTGATGTACAAAAACAACATTTACGCTAAGAATACTTTTATCTCCTTCCAGTTATAAACTTAGGCTTTTGCACGAATCTATACTCTTTTACACTGAGGTAGCCTTATCAAAGAAACATTAAATATTCCACATCATACTTAGCATACATTTTTTTTCAGATTTCCATAGTTCAGACCAATGGTATCAAACAGTTCACAAATACATCTGTGAAATAAAACAAATAATATAACTACCATACTATCTGTGGGAAGAGGCGATGGTCCAACGCCTCTTTTTTAATTCCATTTCAAGTTGCATGTATACATAGAAGAGTGACATGTGTTGGCCTTTACATCAAGTTAGTACAAAATTGTATACACATAATGAGGGTGTACACATGTAGGTAAATAGAAGCTAGTTTGAAAAATATTATTATTGTGGAGTGAACACAAATAGTTTGAGGGGAAGACAAACTGCATCTGTGCAAATTAAAATGTCAGAGTAGCATATTTAAAGTTAAGCCATTTCCTAGCAAAAAACAACTTAATGTATTATTTTTCTTGCAACAAACCTTCTTGATATGGTATATGTCTTTAAGTAACTTGAGAAATTCTGCAAAGTGATATATCTTGCTGTTTCAGGCTTGAAGTGATAGATTATCTTTTTTTCTTGCAAGTGCAGTAAAATGTGATTTACTACTTGCTATTTGAGAGGGCAATCCCAACATAATGACAATTTTTAGATAGTGCCATATTGGTTTGAGGTTATCATTAAGGAATTCGGGGTCAACTTTAAACCAAAAGTTCCGGAACAAATTGACTTCTTCAAAGAAGACATGTGATATAAATCCTGAGGCAGTTTTATTAAAATGTACATGTATCATCATCAACTAACTTCATTTTCAATAATTTTTGTATAAATTATTCTGTTTATAAATCTGTATTGTAAGTCTAAGAGCTTACAGTCATTTGTACATTTCCCTGTAATAGCTAAACACATCTCTCCAGTCAATCTGATGTTGAATGACAGTGTTCCGATATTCTAGGGATTTTGGGGTGTAGAATCATTCTTAATTAGTTCGTCAAGGAATATCCTTTGAGCCTTTAGCATTACAGATACAGGATTTGTATATATTATTAATATGTGGTTGATCGGAATGTAAATGTTGTGTTTTATCTAATAATATCTCCAGTTATTTGAAATGTGTTGTTTAACAAGTGTTGATAGTCTAAGAAAAGTTCCTGCATTGTATATACTCTGTTATACAATTTCAAACTTAGAAAGCCATTTCCATCACATATATCTTCTATACTGTGTATACCGCGACTAAAACCAGTTTTCAACAATATATGATGATTTAAAGAAAAATGGTTCAACTCTACATAAATTTCCTCGATAGTAATTTTCTTATGGTGGAACACCTCCAAGCAGAGGAACGTCCCTCCAACAAGGATTTATCAACGGTCAGATGATAAACAGTCAACAAGCATTGGAGCCAAATGAGAACAAAATAAATTATATGATTAGCCATGTTCATCTATTCTCCTTATTTTTGTTTACATAGTTTTCAAAGTGAGGATAATTGCAAAGCATTAATGAAATGATTCAAAAATCGATCATTCTTAATTCCACCCGCTTAACCTCTGTTTATAGGCCATCCTTTAATTTCATTTTTATTTTCCATAATAATCATAATTATTTCATTGAGTTCTGAATGTTTTAAGCATAGCGTGCAGGTACCGTACACGGGTTGAGATTGCTAAAGCTTTATTTAAACAGCATTCTTCCAATAAGTGTCAAATTTCTTCCTTGCGCCAGTTGGCTAGTAATCTGCTTTATAGTTTCCCTAAGCCAGTCTCCCTTGTGTTAATCACCCATGTCATTTAATGAAGCATTTAAGATAATTCTAAAATTTCGAAGTCCCCCTTTGTGCCAAATCATTGGTTAAAGCTGGAGGTCACTTCAGACAGTGAACCTATCCAAACAGCCTTGGTTTCTTAGGTGTTCATTTAGAGCCCAAATGGTGAAATTTGTTCAGTGTCTCAATTGTTGTGCATTGGTGCTCTTTTTCAAATCCATTTAGAAATAACTGAGTATCGCCAGCATACTGTCCTAGTTTTATGTTCAATATCATTACATGCCCCTATGTCAGGATTTGTCCTTATCATAGTAAATTCCAATATTTCCAACTGCAAGAATGAATAAGTATGGTAAATTGATCTCCTTGTTCTTCCATCCCTTTTCAAGTCTGAAAAAAGATGACTGCAGTGAGGAGTGGAGCGAGTCACGTTTCACCGTCACATCGGCAATATTTCAGCCATACCGTGACGATAAAATACCTGACATTTCCAGAACAGAATATATATAGAGATTAGAAAACCTGCCGCTTGCACGAGAAAGTGAGTGAAACAACTAGGAATATCACAATTACAACTAAAACCAGTATGGAGAGTTAAAACTGATAGCACTATATTTGACAATACAATATAAAAACAAGCTTATAGATCGCCAACACCAGAAGGTAGATCACAAAAAGATGACAGATGTCCATTTTGTATAACTGATGCAGTTGTATTTGGAGGGGTTGGTGATTTTCACCTTATTTTATAAAATAAGTTTCAACGTTCGAAATTCTGTTCAATACCTGAGTTAAAAAAGGACCTTTGAGATAGTACCGTCAAAGCTTTTAAAAATCAATTAAGAGAAGCAAGCCTGGTTTGTTTTAATTTTTTTTGTTTCAAAATATCATAGAGCATCCTGGTATTTTCTTTTACTCAATACATCTACCAGGAACAAATCATGTTTGATTCTCACATATAACTATACTCAAGTTTTTTGTCAGTCTACTTGCAACATACATCAACTGATTATTTTACATACAGCATTGAACAACGATATTGGGCGCCAGGTTTTAACATTTTACTATCCTTATTTGTTTTGGGAGACAGGTGATAATTCCCCCATTCACCGTGTGGCCACACGTTAATGAATTGTTAGTAAACGTTTCTTTATAAATCTAAATATCCATTTGCTTAAGTCCTTCCAAAAAGAATTTGAAAATTCTATAGGATCACCTGGATAACCTATAGGATAAACTGTTTTTCTTTATTTCTTCCGGCACCCGTGAAGAGCCACCTCCTCGGGTGGGTGCTGGGTAACGCTAAACGCTCTTCAACCCCCATTGTGTACCTGAGGGTATATTTGGTCCACCAACCCGTTTTCCGTGGGTTGCGCCCCTGTGTCGGTGGAGGAAGGGATTTTGCGGTTGAGGACAGCCTTTTCTTTTATTGCATAGCACTTGAAATTTCAAGCAGATATTTACTCTCCATGACGGCAATCAAGAGTCATGAGAAATCCAGTCTTATCAGACCCAATAGTAGCTTAACATGGACAACAAGTAGCCTGGGACATGGACAACAAGTAGTACAGGACATGGACAACAAGTAAGCACAGGACATGGACAGCAAGTAGCACAGGATATGGACAACAAGTAGAACAGGTTATGGACAGCAAGTAGCACATGATGTGGACAACAAAGTAGAACAGGATATTGACAACAAGTCGCACAAAACATGGACAAAAAGGGGTACCGAACACGGACAACAAGTGGCAGAGGATATGGACAACAACTAGGACAGGATATGGACAGCAGAAGTAGTACAGGACACGGACACCAAGTATTACAGAACATGTACAACAAATGGCATGGGACACTGACACCCATGTAAGCACAGGACAAAGACAACAAGTAGTACCGAACATGGACAACAAGCACTACAGGACGTGCACAACGCGCGCTTACGGGACAAAGACAAAGTGAGTACCGAACGCGGACAACAAGTGGTACAGGACGTGAACAACTTGCTTAACACAGGACATGGACAATAAGTGAGTATAGGGATATGGACGAAACAAGAGTAGCACGCGACATGGACAACAAGAAGCGCAGGACATGGACAACAAATGGCAGGATATGTACAGAGCTGAGTATAGGGACGCTGGGCAAGTAGTAAGAAGGATGGTAATTGCACAATTTATAACACAGGACATGGAGAACAAGTAGCGCCCACAGGATATGTACAACAGTAGTAGTACAGGACGCGGACAACAAGTAGCACAGGATATGAAACAACAAAGTGAGTACAGGACATGGACAAGAAATAGCACGGGACAATGACAACCGTGGTACAGGACGCGGACAAGTAACACAGGAGATGCACAACAACGTAGTACAGGGACTTGGACAACGTAGTACAGGACTTTGACAACTAGTAACACAGGACATGGACAACAAGTAGTACAGTAGTACGGGACATGGACACAAAGCAGTATAGGATATGGATTAACAAGTAGTACAGGACGTGGACAACAAGTAACACAGGACATGGACAACAAGTAGTACAGAACGTGGACAACAAGTAACACAGGACATGGACAACGAGTAACACAGGACATGGACAACAAGTAGTACAGGTCGTTGACAACTAGTAACACAGGACATGGACAACAAGTAGTACAGGACATGGACTATAAGTCGTACAGGACAAGGACAACTAGTAACACAGGACACAGACAATAAGTAGTATAGGATATGGACAACAAGTAGTACGGGACATTGACAACAAGCAGCATAGGGAATGGACAACCAGTAGTAGACGGCGAGAACAGTAAGTAGTACAGGATATAGACAAAGGTAGTACAGGACGTGGATAACAAGTAGTACAGGACATGGACAGAACGTTGTACAGGACATGGGCAACAAGTAGTACAGGACATGGACAACAAGTAGTACAGGACATGGAGAACAAGTAGTACAGGACATGGTCAACAAGTAGTACAGAACATGGACATCAGTGAGTGAGTGAGTGCGTTATTATTTAACGTCACATCGGAAATAGTTCAGCCATATCGTGACGAGAACACTTAACATTGAAGTAGAATATATATAGAGATTATAAAACCTGCCGACAAAGGACAGTAAAGCAACTAGAATATCACAGATATACGTGTAAAACTAGTAATTGAATCTAAAACATTTTAACTATAGGGGACAACACAACATAAAAATAGGCTACAGATCACCAACAACTGAAGGTAGATCACCATACTACGACGGTCCATGGGGACTTACAGTGCCTTTGCTACCTGCATGGACCCTAGTTGATTTACACCATCCCTTCAGCCGCTGCCGATTGAAGGACAAGTTTAGCCACAATTTAAATGAACAAATATACTACGTTTAAAAATCAGGTACGCAAAATTGAACTTTGAAAGTTTTGGGACTTACGTACCTCTCTCAGGAGGACAATAATTTTACGCTACTTCAACCCCTTTGAGGGTACAGCCACTAACAATCTTAGTTACTAATCTAAACTACCAATAATAAATTATATATCTATTTACAAACCAGTTAACAAGTCTAATTTTTTAAAATGCAATAATTAAATGAAAACTTTTAGTACTAAAAAGATCCTTCGTAGTTTGGGTTTTGAGTGAGTGAGTGAGTTAATATTTATCGTCACATCGGCAATATTTCAGCCATATCGTGACGAGAACATTTGATATTGAAATGAAATATATGTATATTATAAAAAAAAATTACCGTCGAAGGACAGTAAAACAACTAGAATAGCACAGATGTCAAGCATGTCCTGCTTGACTGTTCCATATTCCATCATAAGGGATAACTATTTCAAAGTAAAAGCTATGAAGGATTTTTTTAGTAATATAAGTTCTCATTTAATTATTGCCTTTTTACAAAAATTAGACTTGTTTACTGATTTGTAAATAGTTTAGATTAGTAACTGAGATTGCTAGTGGCTGTGCCCTAAATGGGGGTTGAAGTAGCGTAAAATTATTGTCCTCCTGAGAGAGTACGTAAGTCCCAAAACTTTCAACGGAAATTTTAAATTCACCAGCTGTTTTAAATGTAGCATTTCTGTCATTTTAATTTTGGCTAAATTTGACTTCAATCGGCAGCGGCTGAAGGGATGATATAAATCCAGCTAGGGCCCATGCAGGTAGCAAAAGTACTGTAAGTCCCCATGGACCCTAGTATGGTAATCTAACTTCAGTTTTTGGTGATCTATAGCCTATTTTTATATTATGTTGTCCCCTATAGTTAAAATGTTTTAGATTCAATTACTAGTTTTACATGTATATCTGTGATACTCTAGTTGCTCCACTGTCCTTTGTCGGCAGGTTTTTATACTATCTATATATATTCTATTTTAATGTAAATAGTAACTCACTCACTCTGTGATAATCTAGTTAACGAAGCGTCCTCCTGTTGCGTCTCCCAGTGCCAAGTCAGTTTCAACCACGTGAATTCCGTGCACTACAGTTCCACTGGCACACAGTGGTCGAGCAGCCTATGGTGAGGAGGCTTTCGCCTGGTCATAAAACTTGACGGACTCAATAAATGTGGCCTGTGAAACAATAACGAAAACCAGCGTATTGTAGTTAGCCATGTTGTGAGGATTAAGTTCGACAACACTACTCCCCACCCGCCATCGGATGTCAACAAGCACGGCATTGTAGCGGGAACAAGACTGCAACACCAGGGCTACAGGTTTGCTATACTCCAGCAATTAGGACATGTAAAGTTGTGAAAGGTAAAATAATAAATGTCAGGCTGATTCAGCCCATAAAATCATTCCCAAGAACCACTGATTTCGAGGTCCATATCACCAGATTGGCCCATGAGCCACCGCCTTCTAGCATATAGGGCTCCAGGCAAACTGTACTTGCTTCAACCACATCATTGTCGTTTTTTATTCAAATATATGTTGATGTAACTTTTCTAAAGTCTGGTTTTCCATATACAGGGCATGACGTGATCAGCCGATTGATAGAACCGGGCCCATTCTACCACCCGTGTTGGTGAAGCAAGGGTCAAAGTGGTGTGTTGAGCAAAAGGAACACGGATCCAGGCTTCTATTGCTCTCAACCCTGGAACCCACGGCAAACAACCAGTAATGGGGTGATGTGGACCTATATGCCCCGGATACACAACAGCAAGCACCACGAGGAGGTTGCTCTTCAAGAGTGCCGTATTAAGTAATAATTGATTTATTTATTTAAGTAAACTTATTTGTCCGTCATCCATCTAGATAAGAGAGCGAGATTTGCCTACTAAAATGTATAGACTGCCAACAAGGCGTTATACACTGAATTAATCTCACTAGCTTCATGCTGACTGGATGGAAATGTTGGCATAGAATACTGACCGCTGGTCAACATGTCAGTCCAGTTATCTATGGCACCAGTGTGCAAAATAGTCACTGGCATACTGGCCCGTGGCTAGTAACAAATTTGTCGGGCCAGTTAATCTTCACTGTCACTGGCCCGACTGGCTAATGAATTTTCAATTGGTAATTTTGTAAATGTATCACTCACCCGGATTTGTTAAGCTATAACACACTTTTAAATGATGCATGACCTGATAAAATTGTTTATGATCAAAGTTGTGGGCGTGTGGTCCTGGGGCACAGAGCCTCAGGTTGCAAATCAGTTGAAGTTAAGCAACGTTGGGCACAGAGAGTCCTTGAATGGGTGAACATCTTTGGCAGTTTGACTCCGGAGATTTTCTAGGACTTCAGTCCTGCCCCACAACGAAACACCTGATACATGTGGTCTCACCTTACGGAAGCGAGTTTGTCTCAAAATTGCCTCTGTTCACCCAGCACAAAAATGGGTACCCGGTGGGATCTGACTTTTACCTTCTAGCGCATAACAGGCAGCTTGGGTTATCGGGGGTAATAATGTTGTGTGTTTGTGCGCGCTTCGAGCATGCCCCTTTGTGGTGTGGAGTATTGGGCGCTTCGAGCATGCCCCTTTGTGGTGTGGAGTATTGGGCGCTTCCAAATATGCCTCTTGTGGTGTGGAGTATTGGGCGCTTCTGAGCATGCCCCTTTTTGTGGTGTGGAGTATTGCGCTTCCAAATATGCCCTTTGTGGTGGTATATTGCGCGCTTCGAGCATGCCCCACTTGTGGTGTGGAGGCATTGGGCACTTCAAATATGCCTCTTTTGTGGTGTGGAGTATTGGGCGCTTGAGCATGCCCCTTGTGGTGTGGAGCATTATTGCGCTTCAAATATGCTCTTTGTGGTGTGGAGTATTGGGCGCTTCTGAGCATGCCCTTGTGGTGTGGAGTATTGGGCGCTTCAAATATGCCTCTTTTGGTGGTGTGGAGTATTGCGCGCTTCGAGCATGCCCCTTGTGGTGTGGAGTATTGGGCGCTTCGAGCATGCCCCTTTGTGGTGTGGAGTATTGCGCAGTATAAGTACCGCCATTATAATATTTTTTAAGTAGCTTAATGCTGAAACCCGTGTCTTCATTAAGGTTTCGGTCCAGTTAATTATTTTGTGGGCTAGTAACTTCCAGGCGTAGCTAGCCCGTCTGGCTTGCAAAAATTTGGAAACTATTTCGCACACTGGATAGCAGTTTGATATGTTTATTTAGTAACCCGCCCAGATATGTTTGTTTAGTAATCCGCCCAGATATGTTAGTTATGTTTATTTAGTAACCCGCCCAGATATGTTAGTTATGTTTATTTAGTAACCCGCCCAGATATGTAAGTTATGTTTATTTAGTAACCCGCCCACATATGTTAAGTTATGTTTAATTTAGTAACCCGCCCAGATATGTTAGTTATGTTTATTTAGTAACCCGCCCAGATATGTAAGTTATGTTCTATTTAGTAACCAGCCCAGATATGTTAGTTATGTTTATTTAGTAACCCGCCCACATATGTAAGTTATGTTTATTTAGTAACCCGCCCACATATGTTAGTTATGTTTATTTAGTAACCCGCCCACATATGTTAGTTATGTTTATTTAGTAACCCGCCCACATATGTTAGTTATGTTTATTTAGTAACCCGCCCACATATGTTAGTTATGTTTATTTAGTAACCCGCCCAGATATGTTAGTTATGCCCACATATGTTAGTTATGTTTATTTAGTAACCCGCCCAGATATGTTAGTTATGTTTATTTAGTAACCCGCCCAGATATGTTAGTTATGTTTATTTAGTAACCCGCCCAGATATGTTAGTTATGTTTATTTAGTAACCCGCCCATGTTAGTTATGTTTTGTTAGTTATGTTTATTTAGTAACCCGCCCAGATATGTTAGTTATGTTTTATTTAGTAACCCGCCCAGACATGTTAGTTTTGTTTATTTAGTAACCCGCCCAGATATGTTAGTTATGTTTATTTAGTAACCCCCCACCCACAAGTTAGTTATGTGTTTATTTAGTAACCCGCCCACATATGTTAGTTATGTTTATTTAGTAACCCGCCCAGATATGTTAGTTATGTTTATTTAGTAACCCGCCCAGATATGTTACTTATGTTTATTTAGTAACCCGCCCACATATGTTAGTTATGTTTATTTAGTAACCCGCCCACATATGTTAGTTATGTTTATTTAGTAACCCGCCCAGATATGTTAGTTATGTTTATTTAGTAACCCGCCCACATATGTTACATATGTTTATTTAGTAACCCGCCCACATATGTTAGTTATGTTTATTTAGTAACCTGCCCAGATATGTTAGTTAGGTTTATTTAGTAACCCGCCCACATATGTTAGTTATGTGTATTTAGTAACCCGTCCACATATGTTAGTTATGTCTATTTAGTAACCCGCCCAGATATGTTAGTTACGTTTATTTAGTAACCCACCCAGATATGTTATTTATGTTTATTTAGTAACCCGCCCAGATATGTTAGTTATGTGTATTTAGTAACCCGCCCAGATATGTTAGTTATGTTTATTTAGTAACCCGCCCACATATGTTAGTTATGTTTATTTAGTAACCCGCCCAGATATGTTAGTTATGTTTATTTAGTAACCCGCCCACATATGTTAGTTAGTTATGTTTATTTAGTAACCCGCCCAGATATGTTAGTTATATGTGTATTTAGTAACCCGCCCACATATGTTGGTTATGTTTATTTAGTAACCCTGCCCACATATGTTAGTTATGTTTATTTAGTAACCCGCCCACATATGTTATATATGTTTATTTAGTAACCCGCCCAGATATGTTAGTTATGTTTATTTAGTAACCCGCCCAGATATGTTAGTTATGTTTATTTAGTAACCCGCCCACATATGTTAGTTATGTTTATTTAGTAACCCGCCCAGATATGTTTTATGTTTAGTAACCCGCCCAGATATGTTAGTTATGTTTATTTAGTAACCCTCCCACATATGTTAGTTATGTTTATTTAGTAACCCGCCCACATATGTTAGTTATGTTTATTTAGTAACCCGCCCAGATATGTTAGTTATGTTTATTTAGTAACCCGCCCAGATATGTTAGTTATGTTTATTTAGTAACCAGCCCACATATGTTAGTTATGTTTATTTAGTAACCCGCCCAGATATGTTAGTTATGTTTATTTAGTAACCCGCCCAGATATGTTAGTTATGTTTATTTAGTAACCCGTCCAGATATGTTAGTTATGTTTATTTAGTAACCCGCCCACATATGTTAGTTATGTTTATTTAGTAACCCGCCCAGATATGTTAGTTATGTTTATTTAGTAACCCGCCCAGATATGTTAGTTATGTTTATTTAGTAACCCGCCCACATATGTTAGTTATGTTTATTTAGTAACCCGCCCAGATATGTTAGTTATGTTTATTTAGTAACCCTTCCACATGTTAGTTATGTTTATTTAGTAACCCGCCCACATATGTTAGTTATGTTTATTTTAGTAACCCGCCCACATATGTTAGTTATGTTTATTTAGTAACCCGCCCATATATGTTAGCATTATGTTTATTTAGTAACCCGCCCAGATATGTTAGTTATGTTTATTTAGTAACCCGCCCACATATGTTAGTTATGTTTATTTAGTAACCCGCCCAGATATGTTAGTTATGTTTATTTAGTAACCCGCCCACATATGTTAGTTATGTTTATTTAGTAACCCGCCCAGATATGTTAGTTATGTTTATTTAGTAACCCGCCCAGATATGTTAGTTATGTGTTTATTTAGTAACCCGCCCACATATGTTAGTTATGTTTATTTAGTAACCCGCCCAGATATGTTAGTTATGTTTATTTAGTAACCCGCCCACATATGTTAGTTATGTTTATTTAGTAACCCGCCCACATATGTTAGTTATGTTTATTTAGTAACCCGCCCACATATGTTAGTTATGTTTATTTAGTAACCCGCCCAGATATGTTAGTTATGTTTATTTAGTAACCCGCCCAGATATGTTAGTTATGTTTATTTAGTAACCCGCCCACATATGTTAGTTATGTTTATTTAGTAACCCGCCCAGATATGTTAGTTATGTTTATTTAGTAACCCGCCCAGATATGTTAGTTATGTTTATTTAGTAACCCGCCCACATATGTTAGTTATGTTTATTTAGTAACCCGCCCAGATATGTTAGTTATGTTTATTTAGTAACCCGCCCAGATATGTTAGTTATGTTTATTTAGTAACCCGCCCAGATATGTTAGTTATGTTTATTTAGTAACCCGCCCACATATGTTAGTTATGTTTATTTAGTAACCCGCCCAGATATGTTAGTTATGTTTATTTAGTAACGCACCCAGATATGTTAGTTATGTCTATTTAGTAACCAGCCCAGATATGTTAGTTATGTTTATTTAGTAACCCGCCCACATATGTTACTTATGTTTATTTAGTAACCAGCCCAGATATGTTAGTTATGTTATTTAGTAACCCACCCAGATATGTTAGTTATGTTTATTTAGTAACCCGCCCACATATGTTAGTTATGTTTATTTAGTAACCCGCCCAGATATGTTAGTTATGTTTATTTAGTAACCCGCCCAGATATGTTAGTTATGTTTATTTAGTAACCCGCCCAGATATGTTAGTTATGTGTATTTAGTAACCCGCCCACATATGTTAGTTATGTTTATTTAGTAACCCGCCCAGATATGTTAGTTATGTTTTTATTTAGTAACCCGCCCAGATATGTTACTTATGTTTATTTAGTAACCCGCCCACATATGTTAGTTATGTTTATTTAGTAACCCGCCCACATATGTTAGTTATGTTTATTTAGTAACCCGCCCAGATATGTTAGTTATGTTTATTTAGTAACCCGCCCAGATGTGTTAGTTATGTTTATTTAGTAACCCGCCCACATATGTTAGTTATGTTTATTTAGTAACCCGCCCAGATATGTTAGTTATGTTTACTTAGTAACCCGCCCAGATATGTTAGTTATGTTTATTTAGTAACCCGCCCAGATATGTTAGTTATGTTTATTTAGTAACCCGCCCAGATATGTTAGTTATGTTTATTTAGTAACCCGCCCAGATATGTTAGTTATGTTTATTTAGTAACCCGCCCAGATATGTTAGTTATGTTTATTTAGTAACCCTAACCCGCCCACATATGTTAGTTATGTTTATTTAGTAACCCGCCCAGATATGTTAGTTATGTTTATTTAGTAACCCGCCCACATATGTTAGTTATGTTTATTTAGTAACCCGCCCAGATATGTTAGTTATGTTTATTTAGTAACCCGCCCAGATATGTTAGTTATGTTTATTTAGTAACCCGCCCAGATATGTTAGTTATGTTTATTTAGTAACCCGCCCAGATATGTTAGTTATGTTTATTTAGTAACCCGCCCAGATATGTTAGTTATGTTTATTTAGTAACCCGCCCACATATGTTAGTTATGTTTATTTAGTAACCCGCCCAGATATGTTAGTTATGTTTATTTAGTAACCCGCCCAGATATGTTAGTTATGTTTATTTAGTAACCCGCCCAGATATGTTAGTTATGTTTATTTAGTAACCCGCCCAGATATGTTAGTTATGTTTATTTAGTAACCCGCCCACATATGTTAGTTATGTTTATTTAGTAACCCGCCCAGATATGTTAGTTATGTTTATTTAGTAACCCGCCCAGATATGTTAGTTATGTTTATTTAGTAACCCGCCCACATATGTTAGTTATGTTTATTTAGTAACCCGCCCCACATATGTTAGTTATGTTTATTTAGTAACCAGCCCAGATATGTTAGTTATGTTTATTTAGTAACCCGCCCACATATGTTAGTTATGTTTATTTAGTAACCCGCCCACATATGTTAGTTATGTTTATTTAGTAACCCGCCCAGATATGTTAGTTATGTTTATTTAGTAACCCGCCCAGATATGTTAGTTATGTTTATTTAGTAACCCGCCCAGATATGTTAGTTATGTTTATTTAGTAACCCGCCCAGATATGTTAGTTATGTTTATTTAGTAACCCGCCCAGATATGTTAGTTATGTTTATTTAGTAACCCGCCCAGATATGTTAGTTATGTTTTTTAGTTTAGTAACCCGCCCACATATGTTAGTTATGTTTATTTAGTAACCCGCCCACATATGTTAGTTATGTTTATTTAGTAACCCGCCCACATATGTTAGTTATGTTTATTTAGTAACCCGCCCAGATATGTTAGTTATGTTTATTTAGTAACCCGCCCACATATGTTAGTTATGTTTATTTAGTAACCCGCCCAGATATGTTAGTTATGTTTATTTAGTAACCCGCCCAGATATGTTAGTTATGTTTATTTAGTAACCGCCCACATATGTTAGTTATGTTTATTTAGTAACCCGCCCAGATATGTTAGTTATGTTTATTTAGTAACCCGCCCACATATGTTAGTTATGTTTATTTAGTAACCCGCCCAGATATGTTAGTTATGTTTATTTAGTAACCCGCCCAGATATGTTAGTTATGTTTATTTAGTAACCCGCCCAGATATGTTAGTTATGTTTATTTAGTAACCCGCCCAGATATGTTAGTTATGTTTATTTAGTAACCCGCCCAGATATGTTAGTTATGTTTATTTAGTAACCCGCCCAGATATGTTAGTTATGTTTATTTAGTAACCCGCCCACATATGTTAGTTATGTTTATTTAGTAACCCGCCCAGATATGTTAGTTATGTGTCTATTTAGTAACCCGCCCACATATGTTAGTTATGTTTATTTAGTAACCCGCCCAGATATGTTAGTTATGTTTATTTAGTAACCCGCCCACATATGTTAGTTATGTTTATTTAGTAACCCGCCCACATATGTTAGTTATGTTTATTTAGTAACCCGCCCAGATATGTTAGTTATGTTTATTTAGTAACCCGCCCAGATATGTTAGTTATGTTTATTTAGTAACCCGCCCAGATATGTTAGTTATGTTTATTTAGTAACCCGCCCAGATATGTTAGTTATGTTTATTTAGTAACCCGCCCAGATATGTTAGTTATGTTTATTTAGTAACCCGCCCACATATGTTAGTTATGTTTATTTAGTAACCCGCCCAGATATGTTAGTTATGTGTTTATTTAGTAACCCGCCCAGATATGTTAGTTATGTTTATTTAGTAACCCGCCCAGATATGTTAGTTATGTTTATTTAGTAACCCGCCCAGATATGTTAGTTATGTTTATTTAGTAACCCGCCCAGATATGTTAGTTATGTTTATTTAGTAACCCGCCCAGATATGTTAGTTATGTTTATTTAGTAACCCGCCCACATATGTTAGTTATGTTTATTTAGTAACCCGCCCAGATATGTTAGTTATGTTTATTTAGTAACCCGCCCAGATATGTTAGTTATGTTTATTTAGTAACCCGCCCAGATATGTTAGTTATGTTTATTTAGTAACCCGCCCACATATGTTAGTTATGTTTATTTAGTAACCCGCCCAGATATGTTAGTTATGTTTATTTAGTAACCCGCCCACATATGTTAGTTATGTTTATTTAGTAACCCGCCCAGATATGTTAGTTATGTTTATTTAGTAACCCGCCCAGATATGTTAGTTATGTTTATTTAGTAACCCGCCCAGATATGTTAGTTATGTTTATTTAGTAACCCGCCCAGATATGTTAGTTATGTTTATTTAGTAACCCGCCCAGATATGTTAGTTATGTTTATTTAGTAACCCGCCCAGATATGTTAGTTATGTTTATTTAGTAACCCGCCCAGATATGTTAGTTATGTTTATTTAGTAACCCGCCCAGATATGTTAGTTATGTTTATTTAGTAACCCGCCCAGATATGTTAGTTATATGTTTATTTAGTAACCCGCCCAGATATGTTAGTTATGTTTATTTAGTAACCCGCCCACATATGTTAGTTATGTTTATTTAGTAACCCGCCCAGATATGTTAGTTATGTTTATTTAGTAACCCGCCCAGATATGTTAGTTATGTTTATTTAGTAACCCGCCCACATATGTTAGTTATGTTTATTTAGTAACCCGCCCACATATGTTAGTTATGTTTATTTAGTAACCCGCCCAGATATGTTAGTTATGTTTATTTAGTAACCCGCCCAGATATGTTAGTTATGTTTATTTAGTAACCCGCCCAGATATGTTAGTTATGTTTATTTAGTAACCCGCCCACATATGTTAGTTATGTTTATTTAGTAACCCGCCCAGATATGTTAGTTATGTTTATTTAGTAACCCGCCCAGATATGTTAGTTATGTTTATTTAGTAACCCGCCCACATATGTTAGTTATGTTTATTTAGTAACCCGCCCAGATATGTTAGTTATGTTTATTTAGTAACCCGCCCAGATATGTTAGTTATGTTTATTTAGTAACCCGCCCAGATATGTTAGTTATGTTTATTTAGTAACCCGCCCACATATGTTAGTTATGTTTATTTAGTAACCCGCCCAGATATGTTAGTTATGTTTATTTAGTAACCCGCCCAGATATGTTAGTTATGTTTATTTAGTAACCCGCCCACATATGTTAGTTATGTTTTATTTAGTAACCCGCCCAGATATGTTAGTTATGTTTATTTAGTAACCCGCCCACATATGTTAGTTATGTTTATTTAGTAACCCGCCCACATATGTTAGTTATGTTTATTTAGTAACCCGCCCAGATATGTTAGTTATGTTTATTTAGTAACCCGCCCAGATATGTTAGTTATGTTTATTTAGTAACCCGCCCAGATATGTTAGTTATGTTTATTTAGTAACCCGCCCAGATATGTTAGTTATGTTTATTTAGTAACCCGCCCAGATATGTTAGTTATGTTTATTTAGTAACCCGCCCAGATATGTTAGTTATGTTTATTTAGTAACCCGCCCAGATATGTTAGTTATGTTTATTTAGTAACCCGCCCAGATATGTTAGTTATGTTTATTTAGTAACCCGCCCAGATATGTTAGTTATGTTTATTTAGTAACCCGCCCAGATATGTTAGTTATGTTTATTTAGTAACCCGCCCACATATGTTAGTTATGTTTATTTAGTAACCCGCCCAGATATGTTAGTTATGTTTATTTAGTAACCCGCCCAGATATGTTAGTTATGTTTATTTAGTAACCCGCCCACATATGTTAGTTATGTTTATTTAGTAACCCGCCCACATATGTTAGTTATGTTTATTTAGTAACCCGCCCAGATATGTTAGTTATGTTTATTTAGTAACCCGCCCAGATATGTTAGTTATGTTTACTTAGTAACCCGCCCACATATGTTAGTTATGTTTATTTAGTAACCCGCCCAGATATGTTAGTTATGTTTATTTAGTAACCCGCCCAGATATGTTACTTATGTTTATTTAGTAACCCGCCCAGATATGTTAGTTATGTTTATTTAGTAACCCGCCCAGATATGTTAGTTATGTTTATTTAGTAACCCGCCCAGATATGTTAGTTATGTTTATTTAGTAACCCGCCCAGATATGTTAGTTATGTTTATTTAGTAACCCGCCCAGATATGTTAGTTATGTTTATTTAGTAACCCGCCCACATATGTTAGTTATGTTTATTTAGTAACCCGCCCAGATATGTTAGTTATGTTTATTTAGTAACCCGCCCAGATATGTTAGTTATGTTTATTTAGTAACCCGCCCACATATGTTAGTTATGTTTATTTAGTAACCCGCCCAGATATGTTAGTTATGTTTATTTAGTAACCCGCCCACATATGTTAGTTATGTTTATTTAGTAACCCGCCCACATATGTTAGTTATGTTTATTTAGTAACCCGCCCAGATATGTTAGTTATGTTTATTTAGTAACCCGCCCACATATGTTAGTTATGTTTATTTAGTAACCCGCCCAGATATGTTAGTTATGTGTATTTAGTAACCCGCCCAGATATGTTAGTTATGTTTATTTAGTAACGCACCCAGATATGTTAGTTATGTCTATTTAGTAACCAGCCCAGATATGTTAGTTATGTTTATTTAGTAACCCGCCCACATATGTTAGTTATGTTTATTTAGTAACCAGCCCAGATATGTTAGTTATGTTTATTTAGTAACCCACCCAGATATGTTAGTTATGTTTATTTAGTAACCCGCCCAGATATGTTAGTTATGTTTATTTAGTAACCCGCCCAGATATGTTAGTTATGTTTATTTAGTAACCCGCCCAGATATGTTAGTTATGTTTATTTAGTAACCCGCCCAGATATGTTAGTTATGTGTATTTAGTAACCCGCCCACATATGTTAGTTATGTTTATTTAGTAACCCGCCCAGATATGTTAGTTATGTTTATTTAGTAACCAGCCCAGATATGTTAGTTATGTTTATTTAGTAACCCGCCCACATATATGTTAGTTATGTTTATTTAGTAACCCGCCCACATATGTTAGTTATGTTTATTTAGTAACCCGCCCAGATATGTTAGTTATGTTTATTTAGTAACCCGCCCAGATGTGTTAGTTATGTTTATTTAGTAACCCGCCCAGATATGTTAGTTATGTTTATTTAGTAACCCGCCCAGATATGTTAGTTATGTTTATTTAGTAACCCGCCCAGATATGTTACTTATGTTTATTTAGTAACCCTCCCAGATATGTTAGTTATGTTTATTTAGTAACCCGCCCAGATATGTTAGTTATGTTTATTTAGTAACCCGCCCACATATGTTAGTTATGTTTATTTAGTAACCCGCCCAGATATGTTAGTTATGTTTATTTAGTAACCCGCCCAGATATGTTAGTTATGTTTATTTAGTAACCCGCCCACATATGTTAGTTATGTTTATTTAGTAACCCGCCCAGATATGTTAGTTATGTTTATTTAGTAACCCGCCCAGATATGTTAGTTATGTTTATTTAGTAACCCCGCCCAGATATGTTAGTTATGTTTTATGTTTATTTAGTAACCCGCCCACATATGTTAGTTATGTTTATTTAGTAACCCGCCCAGATATGTTAGTTATGTTTATTTAGTAACCCGCCCAGATATGTTAGTTATGTTTATTTAGTAACCCGCCCAGATATGTTAGTTATGTTTATTTAGTAACCCGCCCACATATGTTAGTTATGTTTATTTAGTAACCCGCCCAGATATGTTAGTTATGTTTATTTAGTAACCCGCCCACATATGTTAGTTATGTTTATTTAGTAACCCGCCCAGATATGTTAGTTATGTTTATTTAGTAACCCGCCCACATATGTTAGTTATGTTTATTTAGTAACCCGCCCAGATATGTTAGTTATGTTTATTTAGTAACCCGCCCAGATATGTTAGTTATGTTTATTTAGTAACCCGCCCACATATGTTAGTATATGTTTATTTAGTAACCCGCCCAGATATGTTAGTTATGTTTTATTTAGTAACCCCCACATATGTTAGTTATGTTTATTTAGTAACCCGCCCAGATATGTTAGTTATGTTTATTTAGTAACCCGCCCAGATATGTTAGTTATGTTTATTTAGTAACCCGCCCACATATGTTAGTTATGTTTATTTAGTAACCCGCCCAGATATGTTAGTTATGTTTATTTAGTAACCCGCCCAGATATGTTAGTTATGTTTATTTAGTAACCCGCCCACATATGTTAGTTATGTTTATTTAGTAACCCGCCCAGATATGTTAGTTATGTTTATTTAGTAACCCGCCCAGATATGTTAGTTATGTTTATTTAGTAACCCGCCCACATATGTTAGTTATGTTTATTTAGTAACCCGCCCAGATATGTTAGTTATGTTTATTTAGTAACCCGCCCACATATGTTAGTTATGTTTATTTAGTAACCCGCCCAGATATGTTAGTTATGTTTATTTAGTAACCCGCCCAGATATGTTAGTTATGTTTATTTAGTAACCAGCCCACATATGTTAGTTATGTTTATTTAGTAACCCGCCCACATATGTTAGTTATGTTTATTTAGTAACCCGCCCAGATATGTTAGTTATGTTTATTTTAGTAACCCGTCCAGAT
Organism: Haliotis rubra; assembly: GCF_003918875.1. Taxonomy (NCBI): domain Eukaryota; kingdom Metazoa; phylum Mollusca; class Gastropoda; order Lepetellida; family Haliotidae; genus Haliotis; species Haliotis rubra. The sequence goes on from NW_025766119.1 coordinate 62,478, forward strand.
ATGTTAGTTATGTTTATTTAGTAACCCGCCCACATATGTTAGTTATGTGTTTATTTAGTAACCCGCCCAGATATGTTAGTTATGTTTATTTAGTAACCCGCCCAGATATGTTAGTTATGTTTATTTAGTAACCCGCCCAGATATGTTAGTTATGTTTATTTTAGTAACCCGCCCAGATATGTTAGTTATGTTTATTTAGTAACCCGCCCACATATGTTAGTTATGTTTATTTAGTAACCCACCCAGATATGTTAGTTATGTTTATTTAGTAACCCGCCCACATATGTTAGTTATGTTTATTTAGTAACCCGCCCACATATGTTACATATGTTTATTTAGTAACCCGCCCAGATATGTTAGTTATGTTTATTTAGTAACCCGCCCACATATGTTAGTTATGTTTATTTAGTAACCCGCCCAGATATGTTAGTTATGTTTATTTAGTAACCCGCCCACATATGTTAGTTATGTTTATTTAGTAACCCGCCCAGATATGTTAGTTATGTTTATTTAGTAACCCGCCCAGATATGTTAGTTATGTTTACTTAGTAACCCGCCCACATATGTTAGTTATGTTTATTTAGTAACCCGCCCAGATATGTTAGTTATGTTTATTTAGTAACCCGCCCACATATGTTAGTTATGTTTTTTAGTAACCCGCCCACATATGTTAGTTATGTTTATTTAGTAACCCGCCCACATATGTTATATATGTTTATTTAGTAACCCGCCCTGATATGTTAGTTATGTCTATTTAGTAACCCGCCCAGATATGTTAGTTATGTTTATTTAGTAACCCGCCCACATATGTTAGATATGTTTATTTAGTAACCCGCCCAGATATGTTAGTTATGTTTATTTAGTAACCCTCCCACATATGTTAGTTATGTTTATTTAGTAACCCGCCCACATGTTAGTTATGTTTATTTAGTAACCCGCCAAGATATGTTAGTTATGTTTATTTAGTAACCCGCCCAGAGATATGTTACATATGTTTATTTAGTAGCTCGCTCACATATTTTAGTTATGTTTATTTAGTAACCCGCCCAGATATGTTAGTTATGTTTATTTAGTAAGTAACCCAGATATGTTAGTTATGTTTATTTAGTAACCCGTCCAGATATGTTAGTTATGTTTATTTAGTAACCCGCCCAAATATGTTAGTTATGTGTATTTAGTAACCCGCCCAGATATGTTAGTTATGTTTATTTAGTAACCCGCCCAGATATGTTAGTTATGTTTATTTAGTAACCTTACATATGTTAGTTATGTTTATTCGCCCAGATATGTTAGTTATGTGTATTTAGTAACCCGCCCACATATGTTAGATATGTTTATTTAGTAACCCGCCCAGATATGTTAGTTATGTTTACTTTAGTAACCCGCCCAGATATGTTACTTATGTTTATTTAGTAACCCGCCCAGATATGTTAGTTATGTTTATTTAGTAACCCGCCCACATATGTTAGTTATGTTTATTTAGTAACCCGCCCAGATATGTTAGTTATGTTTATTTAGTAACCCGCCCAGATATGTTAGTTATGTTTATTTAGTAACCCGCCCACATATGTTAGATATGTTTATTTAGTAACCCGCCCAGATATGTTAGTTATGTTTACTTAGTAACCCGCCCAGATATGTTAGTTATGTTTATTTAGTAACCCGCCCAGATATGTTAGTTATGTTTATTTAGTAACCCGCCCAGATATGTTAGTTATGTTTATTTAGTAACCCGCCCAGATATGTTAGTTATGTTTATTTAGTAACCCGCCCAGATATGTTAGTTATGTTTATTTAGTAACCCGCCCAGATATGTTAGTTATGTTTATTTAGTAACCCGCCCACATATGTTAGTTATGTTTATTTAGTAACCCGCCCAGATATGTTAGTTATGTGTATTTAGTAACCCGCCCACATATGTTAGTTATGTTTATTTAGTAACCCGCCCACATATGTTAGTTATGTTTATTTAGTAACCCGCCCAGATGTGTTAGTTATGTGTATTTTAGTAACCCGCCCACATATGTTAGTTATGTTTATTTAGTAACCCGCCCACATATGTTAGTTATGTTTATTTAGTAACCCGCCCAGATATGTTAGTTATGTTTATTTTAGTAACCAGCCCACATATTTTAGTTATGTTTATTTAGTAACCCGCCCAGATATGTTAGTTATGTTTATTTAGTAACCCGCCCAGATATGTTAGTTATGTTTATTTAGTAACCCGTCCAGATATGTTAGTTATGTTTTATTTAGTAACCCGCCCACATATGTTAGTTATGTTTATTTAGTAACCCGCCCAGATATGTTAGTTATGCTTTATTTAGTAACCCGCCCAGATATGTTAGTTATGTTTATTTAGTAACCCGCCCAGATATGTTAGTTATGTTTATTTAGTAACCCACCCACATATGTTAGTTATGTTTATTTAGTAACCCGCCCCACATATGTTAGTTATGTTTATTTAGTAACCCACCCAGATATGTTAGTTATGTTTTTATTTAGTAACCCGCCCACATATGTTAGTTATGTTTATTTAGTAACCCGCCCATATATGTTAGTTATGTTTATTTAGTAACCCGCCCAGATATGTTAGTTATGTTTATTTAGTAACCCGCCCACATATGTTAGTTATGTTTATTTAGTAACCCGCCCAGATATGTTAGTTATGTTTATTTAGTAACCCGCCCACATATGTTAGTTATGTTTATTTAGTAACCCAGATAGTTTTATTGCCCCAGATATGTTAGTTATGTTTATTTAGTAACCCGCCCACATATGTTAGTTATGTTTATTTAGTAACCCGCCTTAGATATGTTAGTTATGTTTATTTTAGTAACCCGCTTGAGATATGTTAGTTATGTTTATTTAGTAACCCTGCCCATATATGTTAGATATGTTTATTTAGTAGCCCGCCCAGATATCTTAGTTATGTTTATTTAGTAACCCGCCCACATATGTTAGATATGTTTATTTAGTAACCCGCCCAGATATGTTAGTTATGTTTATTTAGTAACCTGCCCAGATATCTTAGTTATGTGTACTTAGTAGCCCGCCCACATATGCTAGTTATGTTTATTTAGTAACCCGCCCAGATATGTTAGTTATGTTTATTTAGTAACCCGCCCACATATGTTAGTTATGTTTTTAGTAACCCGCCC
>NW_025766120.1:0-65571 GCF_003918875.1 Haliotis rubra
AGAAACAAGCACAAACCTACAGAAACATGCACCCCACCCGCTAGATCACGACGAGGGTAACAAGGAGTAAACTGAAATCAGTTTACATTGTGTTAATTATCATATATCATATGCACATACTCAACAAGCGGCATTGTTGACTACCCTGGAGTATGAGATAACACCCTCGCCAAAATACATGTATATAGTAATTGATATGGCAAGGTGTAACGTTAAACATACATTACCCCATTCGAGCCTTCCTTTGTTAACTTAACCGGGAAGACCGGTTTACCTAAGTATACGCTCTGGTTCATCAAAGTTATTTAAACTTCCTGGTGTGCTATATGTAATCGATACTAATCTATCAGTGAGTCAACCAGAGCATGCTTTGCATCTGTGCACCTAGTTCATTACATTTGCATGACGCTCTTCGCCTCTCTTTCAGATACAACCAAATTTACAACAATACTCCTAGATATTTGACGAGGTGGCTTTATTTTTAATGGATAGCTAAAATTCAATGAAATTCTTTATGCTCATAAACCACCTTGGTGGTACAAAAGGCATATATTGTAAGCTATATATACAAATACAAATTCAAATTCAAGATGGCAGTTAACAACATATTTTACATGTTTTACTGACAAGAGATGATAGATGTAGGATATATTTTTGAAAGATTTACTATGTCTCGAGATGTTTTTACGAATGCATATTTTTCGTTAGCTTTGTTTCATTGGAAGAGGAGGTTAGATGGGAGGAGGGTAAATATTGTTTCCTCAAAACATTTAATGCTTTGCAATGAGAAAATATAATGATATTCATCTGCGATGCTTTTAGAGATGCATAGTTGACACCGTTCTCTCGTCCCTTGGAATATTATACCAGCGGCCCGTCTCCAATAGGTAAACTATGATTACATGTTACGTATTTCCTAAGCTTCCGCAGCACTGCTGGGGAGTTAATCAACATTAATCAACATTACCGAAGCCTTGTTTCTGATACAACAAATGGCAAAAGAAACTACAAAACAAAGAAACTTAATTGATAGTAGCCACAGCAGCAACCTTACAACCCTGTTGTTGAACAGCACATAGCAGAAGTAAACCGGATCCTAATAATTGTCACCATCATTTATTGCAGATGGAATCTCTTGGAGATGTAGTTTCGTGTACTTAGTGTTACTTCATTCACACGGGGTAGATGAGAAAGGATGGTGAGTAAGAGAGCATTCATTCATCACACCAAAGGCTCGGGTTTGATTCCCAACACTGCATGACCCATTTTCTCATGTGCCCCGAGAGTGCTGTTGTTGCATTTGTGATAAAAGCACTTCACTGCCATGGATTTCTTTCCAATTGGGCATAAATGACATAATAAACTAATTCACTGCAAAATGAGTTATGGAAACAAATTTACAAGGCCAAAACCAAAGTAAAGGCCGGAAATACACGACTCATATCAGTCGTGGACACTTTTTCTCGCGTTTTCCACTGCAATGAAGCGTTTTATCAAGACCAGTTCTGACAACAGTATCTGAAAACACCATCCCAAACTCTGCAGTAATAAAGCACTAGCATAAGAAGAAGCTCTTAAACATCTTCATCTGTTGTCAAGTATACAAATTAGAAAGAAATCTCATGTATGTATCAAGTAGGCAAACTGTTGTCCTTTGACCTCTGTCTCCAAAACCTGTAAAAGACATTGAAGTGATGTGGAATGGACTTGATCGAGGGTGGTTATTGAAGACTGACTTCAAACCAGTCAGTCACTTACTTTATTCTCCTCTATTACAATGTATCCCCAGTCACTGCGCAGATGATCTTTAAATACCAGATCCATGCACCAGGGATAGAGCAAACGACGCATTTTGCCTCACAAGAATATTAAAACAAATTGATGTTTGCAGAAACTACATGGGCCCCTAAACAGGCCTATCGGATGATATACAATCCATTCTTTTACAATGACAGAAACACATTCACAAAGACAGACAACTTGTCCTTTATACTCGGAAATTAAATGTATACCCTAATTGCACAAACGAACAAACACAATCCAGGAAACAAAAGCTACAAGAACGGAAAACATTAAATGAAAGTATTGAAATATATAGATTTGCGTGATCATATCACTGAAAAACGCAATACTGTTGTCTATTTATGAACGCCTGACGATGTAGGGTTAGACTTGTCTTCAGTAACCCATGCTGACATAACAGGCTACTAACCGGATCAGATTGGTCAGACTGGCTGACTTGCACGTCATCTTATCCAGTAGTTGGTTGGTCATGATGCCACCGGGTGGTCTGGCAGTCCATACTCGATGTTAAACAATAAGCAAACAATAAAACGTCGTATGACAGTATAAAACCAATAATTACTATATTTGTGATATCATAAAGAGAAATCAAAATAAAACATAATAAAATATACCAGTGTGGAGTTAACACAAAACTTAAAACCATGCTATGTAACCTAGTTGTATTATTGGTAATCGATTCTTGTAGCTGATGTGGTCAACAAACCACCGTTGAATTGGTACAGGAACAACATTTTACGGTTTGAGGATGTTTTAATAGGTAACATGTGATCACTTAGGTGAATAAATATATTACAATTTGACGGTTTCATTTTACAATTTTGATAGACATTTTATGGTAGAGTACTTACGAGGTGGAAAAAAAGGGTTTTTAAATTTGTTGAAGATTTACAATAATAGTTTTGATATCGATATATCTGATATTATAGAAATTACGAGCAAGCTATCGCTTGGGGAAATTACATAAATGGCAATTTCTGAACTGTCTAGGTATTGTTTCCAGCGACCGATATCTGCTGGTAAATAATTATTAGAGGTTCCTAAACCGCTTTATTGGGTTTAGGAATAAATTTTGGGAATGCTAGCATGATGGACGCTCGTTCGTGACCAACTCGTGTTATTCGGGACAAGCCGAATAGCGACTCGTGCCCCTCTGGAAGGATTTCATATTGGCGCATGAACATCTGAACTACTTTAAAGAAGAACGTTACCCCTCTATTCCTGTTTGATTCTTATGGTACTTCATATCACCGATTGTATTGCTGATTTTGCTTTTGTTTTATTTATTTATTTTACAGAATTAAACCTCTTTGATACAACTAAAAGGAGAAAACTAAAAGGAGAACAAATGTCAAACATATATATTCGAACGTAATTATTACCAGCTGTTCACCTTATATCTGAAATGCATATTTCTTAATAAGGTTTAAAAGCACAATGCAATGAATACGCTGAAAAATGTATGAAGGACCTCCAAAACCTCAGACTAAAATATCCCCAGAGATAATAAATATAATCTTAAAGATTAAATTTGATTGGTTATATATAAATATAATATTATTGCTTTGCTTTGAAACTCGTAGCGATTTATAACTACTTTCCTAAAATGTTGTAAAGCGCACGTACAATCTCTAAGAAAGCCCGCAAGATCGTCAGAAATACACTCTTTTGGACCCATGAGGAGCCGTTATGCAGGAACAAACGCACGTTTGTGTATTTGAATCTATCACCGTCAGTCGTATTATCTATATTAATAACTTCACATTAGGCAGCAAAATTCTGTTACCTACGTTCTTTGTAACTTTCTAAAATGGCGATATATCTATTTCCTTGGATTATTTAAATAATAACATAATGCCATAAACTTGATTTAAATACTCGAGATTATTTTCATGCCCGCATTTTGTCGCGCTTCTACCTTGTTTGGTTTTGTCGTATTTTTCGCACATAAGCATCGAGATATGGGACGAGTCGTCTTTGAGGTTACGGAAAAGGGCTATTTTTTTATAGTGATGACGAATGATGTGAGTGAGTGAGTGAGTTTAGTTGTACGCGACGAATGATGTACATTATTAACCCCCAAAGGTCACACACAAACATTCTACTACTACTACTGGAGCACATCCATTCGACCCCAGCGACAAATCTACCAAACTTTACATGAAAACTAAGTGTCAACAAAAGCTTTAACAATACAGCACGAACACTCAGATCTATTTGTATGATTCAGAAACAATTCAAGAGCAACAAGATTCTGTAGGTAAAGCTCACAACATGATATATACTGAGGGAAACAAATAAGGGAACACCACTTCATCGCAGTGTTCCTCTATTTATTCTCAGATTCTCATCCACAGTGCGATACAAAGCTCGTGAAGATACCAGGAAAAGAATAAAGGAACACTTGCTCTTTCAAGTGTTCCTTTTTTTGGCCTCAGTAATCGCTAAAATAATACATACGAAATATACTATCCCAAAAAGAAACGCATAGGCCGAAATCTGTTGCGAAAATGTTGTATTTTCAAACATGTATAACTCGTCCACAAATAATAGACTTTAGTACATGAATGTTTACACCAGTTTAGAAGAAGGTAATGTCTATACAACCAAGTGGATACTTTTAGATAACGGATACGTTGAGCGCGATGGTAGCACGGTCCCGACGTCGGGTGTCCTGGCTCTCAGACCAATCTCTTTCAACCTGTTCCGTACGGTTTGACCGGATATCCCCAAGGTCCAGGATCCTGGCTGTTGTGCTCTCACCGGTGACATTACGATCACGCAAAATGTAGTACCCGGATGTACCGATCTTGTGCTGCAGTGGTGACTCGAGGTCTGCCTGTATGAGGGGACGGTCATTTTTGTTATACCTCTTTGGTTGTAAGGGCTGCAAAAGCAGTGATATCGTGCTCAGACTAACATTCAGACGCCTGGCAAACAGAAGATTGGTAATCTCCAGCGTGCATTCTTTCAATGGCGATGTTCCGTGTCGCAGAGTCAAGACGTGGCGTAGTGATTTTACCTTGAAACTCCTTCCAAAACGAATGCCAATGTCCGAAAGTAATCTGGATTTTTTGGCCAGACAGTGCATGCTCTTTGCTGCACAATTTTAACTGGAAGGTGATTTCTGTTGCGTTGTGGCGATGCCTTTTTAATCCTTGTAAGAAATCTCATCAAAATCAACATTTTCAGGTAAAGTCGATTATTTACTTATTGCGGTGTGTAAACTCATGTTACCAACACTTTTGCTACATATTTTGACGATTGTTTGAACACAATAGGTAATAAGTACATTTTAAAAATACAAATAGCCTATGCCTCTTTTGGGGATAGTATACTAATTAATGAAACTACCAATTTCATATCATTGTAATACATGTAGAAATCCACAGGGACAACTGGTCAGAATAGATACCCAGTGACATATTCGTGCAAACATGGTTGATAGCAACATTCTCCCATACTGGGACGTTGCATAAGTCACTGGATAGCCTTGTCCAGACAGAGCGTGCAGTAGAACATCCAACATACAAACGTTTCAGCTTCACAGGCCCAGTCTAATATGAATGAAAACAATAGAAAAGGGGTAAAGTAAAGTTCCCATGTCAAACGTCAAGAAGGTCGCTTTTTAGTTTTTTAGGAGGCCTCGATTAATTGCAGTAACACTAGAACATTGAAAGTACACAAAACAATGGCGGAACACATATACCACAAGTACTTGCTGCTAACAACAACCAGGACCATAACGGCTAGGGTTATGCATTCAAAGCTGAACTTTCACAAGCCTTACATTTGCAGAGATGATGTTAAAAAAGCAATACAAAATTGCTGGTGGGTGGATGTTTCACGTCAATATCCGGGTTCGCATTGGTCTTAAGCAACCTTTGCTTGTTGTAAGAGGTGACTAACAGGATCGGGTGGTCAGGTTTACTGACTTGGTTGACACGTCATCGTATCGCAACTGCAGTTGATCACCGGATTACCTGGTCTAGACTCTAGTATTTACAGACCGCCGCCATATGGCTGGAAATATTGCTGAGTTCGGCGTAAAACTAAACTCACTCACTCAGTTAATGGCGGTTGTGCACAAAACGGAAGACAGCAAATATGGAAAATAGCTGGCACGTTGGAAGACACGATACGACCTCGAACAGTTCAAAGTAAGAGGCGAAAGTGCCATTGTAGATCAGAGTGAAGTCCCGCCTCCCAACTTTGATTGATGAATATGCGCCTGAAGATGTCTTTAACTGTGATGAGACTGGTTTGTTTTTCCGGTGTTCAGTCGTATTTTACGGGACACGGAAGATCATTCTCAGGTCGAAAAGGGAAAAGTTCTCTAAACCGGCATGCCCCTCAGACCGGTATTTTTGCCGGTCCCAACGAATGCCGGTTTAGAGGGCTTCCACTGTACTCAGTCTGAAGAAAGAACTTACAATCGACTCTGCTTTAAGCAGAGATTTCTTAAGGATGTGGAAAGGGTTTTATCGTGAACATGTACCTCCGGTAGCAAACATTATAGCAAAGGGACTTTATGTGACGGCTATAATATTTCTTGATCCAAACGCCTTATTTCCGGACATATTTCACATTCACTGGATTGCATTTTGATTTTCGTAGATTTAGTTGGGTTGTGTACTTTGGTTTATTTGTATGAAGCCAACGTTTCTGGCAACCAGTAACCAAATTGGAAACAATAGTAGTTTTTGAAAAACATGTGTCAACGCAGTAGGCGAACCTGACCACCCGATCCTGTTTGTCGCCTTTTTCGATAAGCATGGGTTACAGGAGACCATTTCTAACCTATATCTTCACGGGTCAGGTTTGTAAGGATATAATGGTGGTAAATGTTTAAAGAAACGAGTATTCATCTGCTGCAATGTGATGGTGTCACGGTTTCGTCTTCAGAAAAAAAATCGATTTTAAAGAGCCATCGCCAAATCCCCTTGTCATCGGCCTCATCGTCCTTTTCATCATCGTCGGCATCGCTATCATCATCGGTTTCTGTTACTGGCTGTGGCGAAAAAATCGCAAGTCCAACCTCCAAGCTTCAGCGGAAGTAAACTCCATGAATGTTCCTTCATCGTATGTTGCTGCGTCAAACCCAACGTATGCGAATGTTGCAGCTCCTCCATCGTACACAGAGGCTACAGGCAAAGGACTGGACCAAAATGAACACAGCTACTAGCTACTACTCAGAAATATTCAGATCTGTAACACTGAATACGGTTACAAGAAAAGTAGACCATTCGTTTACTTCCTCAAACAGCCTTGCCATGTATACGTCAGTCATACAGAAATACCATTCCCCAGAAATCAAACAATATCATATATAGGAAGGCAAATTATTTCCTTTTTTGTTTTTTCAGTATTTTTCCTGTTTTCTGCTTTTCATCTCGCTACAAGGGAAGGGTGGCCTATATTTTCACTGAGCCTTTGCCTTAATACGATCTCTGTGTGTCCTGGTGCCAAGGTAATACTCAGTCCACGGCTCAGATCATTCAAGAGAATCTACGGTCTAGTTACAGAACAATGAGTCTCTCAAGACGCTTCCTTCCCCCAGTGAATCAGTATGAGATTACACTGCTCAAATATTTGTATCCAAATTATATTTGTTTACAGATAAGATCAAACACATACTTCCATACCTATTCACATAACCTCAATACTATACTTTATGGCAGTTCCCAACAATCCCGAAATCTTGGCATCTGCTTATATAAAATAGACAAAACTGATCATTAATCAGTTTATACATCTTAGTATTCGCCACCGACACACCCTCCTTATCCAGTGTACAGTGTACACGTTATGGTATCTAAAGTTTAATTTCATTTTCAATTGAATGTATTACTTGAGCAGTAATTATATTCATTACCTATGTGGGAAAACAATAACCAACTCGTGACAAGGAATGACAGATCCCTATCTTTCCCGAGTTATATTAATTATGTAATTCTCGAACCTTGTCTTTCCCGAGTTATATATATATATATATATTACGGAATTCTCTAGCCTTGCCGAGGGAATTACATCATTAATATAACGAGGGAAAGATAATTTGACATTCCCTGTCACTCGCTAATTATTGTCTAATTATCTTACGACTTGTATACCGATCTAGTCCCTTCGCGTTCACATACACGGACAAACAATGGGATATTGTTCCATACCCTGTGTCTGAAATACATAATGAAACATTGTCTTAAAAATTGTTGTAAACAGGTGACCTATATTCAAGACACGTATAAAAATAAAACTGAATTTGTAACATGCAGGATATAAGCACTGTCTGCTGCTTTTCATAATACAAGATACTCAGCAGAGATTGATGTGATTGTTCCGTGTAATATTTAAGTGCTAATTCTTTGGAAAAAACATGGAAACTGACAACGAGATACAAACTTCTGTTCTTTGTCTCTCACTGTGTGTGTGTGTGTATGTGTGCGTGTGCGTGTGCGCTCGTGCTTTGTGTTTTTGGTTATTTATTTCTTTAGAAATAGAACGTGACATGGGGCAAGCAGAGCAAATTCAGCCCTAATATCTTGGAGAAAGATCGTACATTAGCCAATTTAATTATCCCAATTTACGGGTTTTCTATGTTTTAAATTGCACCATGGTGTCCGAGGACGTACATCTAAGTAGTTACAGGATAAACAAGAAGCCCTGGATGGCGATCCTACAACTTCAACTTTCAACATATGTGACACTTACCTAATGTTTAAAAACAATATCCATACCGAATTCTATCTATCATGTTTAAATGTTAAAAAGTACCGAGTAAGCTTAAGCACGATTCCGATGCTTATCTCATGAACTTTTAATTGAGAAAGGTAGATATGTAAATACGAATAGAGAAAATAGAACTTGTCAGTTATGTAATTCAAATGCAATTGGAGATGAGTATCATTTTCTTCTTGTATGCCCTAACTACAGTAATCTTCGAAGAAAATATATAAGAGAAACACATTATGTCCATCCCAACAGGCTTAAGTTTTCACTACTGATAAACAGTTCAAATACTACAGAAATCGAAAACCTGTCTATGTATATTTTCAACGCATTTGTACATAGAAAGCGTATTGTTCCTTGAACCCGTATAAAGCAATGTATATAGTGTAGTATAGGCCTCACCTCATGTCCAAGGAGGAAAATCCCAGTACGTAAGCATTCATGTTAACAACATGTGAGTGAGTGAGTGAGTGAGTGAGTGAGTGAGTTTTTAGTTTTACGCAGCTTTTAGCAATATTCCAGCAATATCGCGGCGGGGGACACCAGAAATGGGCTTCACACATTGTACCCATGTGGGGAATCGAAGCCAGGTCTTCGGCGTGACGAGCGAACGCTAACAACATGTAATGTAAATAGACATCACTGCTGCCGTCGACAGATGTACTCCTCTGTACTGGTTTAAAGCATACATAATTGCAGTATTCCTGCTATATTGCAGGCAGTCTATAAATAATCAAGTCTGGACCAGACAATCCAGTGATCGCACATGTAGTCCATTTAAAATGGGTAGTCGCAAAGAAAACTCTTTTATTATTATATAATCAGCTTTACTTACACAGCTAAAAACGAATATGTACACAATTAAATGCACAAGGTTTCGAACCGATGCCAGTGATCATAATCTGTGAAATGTAAAACAGATATACGGGAAGTAATAATGTATGGGAACTAGTCCTGCACATGTTCCATAGAATTACTATAGTTTGTCAAATTGTAAATAAAACTGTGTCTTAATTTAAATGTTTTCTGTTGTTCTATATCTAATGATCCTGCTTGAGTCTCTGGATAAGTCCTTAACTTTGAGTTTGCAGTATTGTATAGAAATTCGATTAGTTAAACCCAAAAGCACGGATAGGGCAACTAAGAAGTTTTATGAGAACGAGATGGGATTCGAACCCACACGCATCAAGTACTGGCACTCTCAAGGGACGCAGCCCTGCATACCTTGTTTGTGTAGCAAACACATTCATCATTGTTAAGCTAATACTTCCATACACAAATCAGTCTAATTCATCTCGTAAATTTCAAATTATGTTTTATGCTCGTAATTATAAAACAATAAATTGTTCCCATGCATCGTTGTTTGAAGACTAACGCTTAGTCTCTGAATATGTACTCACAAAATATTTCATGTGTTCCCTTATTCGTTTCTATAAGTATATATAAGTAACAAATACATGCACACCCCTTTAAATTGAAAAGGAGCCCAAGTGAGATCAACCTGAGGGAATCTTGACTTCATTTAGTGCTTTAGCATTGCAGAGAGGGCTAGGCAGTAAGGGACAACTATGATGTTTAGGTACTGTGAGATAAACTACATTGTTTGGTGTCTTTTCCAATACCAGCACAGAATGTAGGTCCTACAAGTAGGACAATGTATAGTATATCAATGTGCCATGACGAGATAATTACGTCATTCTAGAAAAATACATACAATGATCTACCATTCCTCGATATTTACTGTCAATAAGTGTAAAGAGAACAGTATGCAGCATGGCATAAAAAGTCTACTGAGTCACTCCAACCATCTTGTTTACGACAAATGCGTACCCCGTTTAGCGCCTAACAAGATAATAATGTGGCATTTACGTGTAATTCATAACAAATGTGGTAATGGTCAGTGTTGACCACCTTGCGTATATAATGAGTGAGTGAGTGAATGAGTTTAGATTAACGCCGCTTTTAGCAATATTCCAGCAATATCACGGCGGGGGTCACCAGAAATGGGCTTAACACATTGTACCCACGTGGGGAATCGAACCCGGGTCTTCGGCGTGACGAGCGAACGCTTTAACCACTAGGCTACCCCACCGCCCCGCCCCGCGTATATAATGGGTTAGTGGGTAAACGGAAAACACCTTGGTATATGTCTCTCGAACACCTTGACAATATTGATAACAACATGCAGTTTGACATATATAACATAATTAAACTGATATTCATGTACATGGATGTCAGTACCTGAAGCTATCATGGGGAGTTGGGCTCCTTTCGTCGCGGAATGTCCAATGGGCGCATAAAGGATAAATATTGTACATCATGGTTTCCAAAAGATTAAAGGGAGATGAAGCTAGGAAAATTGGCAGTCCCAGTAAGATTGATTCGTGTTGTTCTAATCGCCTCTCTAAAATTGCATGACGTAAACCTATGTAAAAGTAAAGTGTTATCCTGATTGCCCAGACACAATTTATCACCTTCACACATGGCACGAATTTCAACTTCTAGCTCCAAAACAGAAATTGGCATTAGACTGTAACATGTTCTTCCAAACATGCAACAAGGTCTCAATCACCCGATACAGATGTTTGCGATACAGAACAGGGTCTGAGATTTAGATGCTATCCGAGTACTTTTGTAGAAGCCAGAACACTGGATCCGGGAGAGATGATCATCACAAGAGGCCGTGAATGTCGCCATACTGACGAAAACACATATGCAAGACGAACCTTGTAATTTATTCTAGTATATGAAATGTGCAAGACACTGTTCCATAGAGCTGAAACTGAGACAGAAAGGAATTCATCAGGAAATGAGGGTATGAAAAGTCCATATACTGAAATGGATACGCTTGCGTGATCTTATGACCAAAACTCACAGTCATTTTCACACTGTAGTAGAGCACTGACTATAACACCTGTGCACAACAACAAAAATTGCATAAAATTAAGGTTACTTAAAAAATTATAAATAAAATGTTCGTAATTTGTGACTTGGGGGTGATGATGAATTTACGTGTGTGTGTGTGTGTGTGTGGGGTTGTCACCCATTTTGTTCTGGGGAGGTAGGGGGTCATCATTTTTGTACGCTTGTACTAGAGAGGTCAGCAATTTGTACATATATGTATTTTAAAAAAAATATGCTTAAAAATTAGGAGTGGGGGTGGGGGTGTCGTTAGTTTAGATTTTGGATTTTGTGCACCTTGAGCACAATGATGTTACTCACTGTTTGCATGCTTTTGGACACCTGAAGTTTCACCTATCGCTTATGTTGTGTTCGTCAGGCATGTATTACACGAACATCACAAACGAGTTTGCATGAAAACCTACCACTATTACTGGGCACATCCACTCAACCACAACCTCATTTCTACCTACAGTCACATGCGTTGTCGAGCTAGAATTGAAACTGGTTTAACAATACCTCGTGAACAACATTCAGATCCACAAGTATGATTTCTGTAAACAGGAAAAATAGCCACAATGTAGTTGCCATAAATCTCCAAACATGTTCAAAACTAATTACATACACATAACTAGATACTAGGACTCAAATTATGTACATTGCTATGACACAATGGACAGCTAAACCAGGTAAACCAGACAATCAAAAGGGGAATGAAGCTGTGTCAGATTCAAAGGTCACATGAAATAATTATTTGGTAATCGTAACTAGAACTAAATACATAACAACGTTTACTAAAGAACCATATACCTAAAATCCAATTGTAAATCTTTTGCAAAACAAAAAATGATGGTGTTATATAAAACGTTGGCTAATACCTCTATCATGTACAGAAATTGATTAATTCCAGGATGGAGAGCTGCAAAGTCAAACTGCGTACTCTCATTAAATACAATCATTATTTCATTTGCCTGTATGATGGGCTGAAGGCCTCTTTACAGAATAAACACTGTCTGTCTACCTGTCTGTCTGTATAGCGATAAACGCAGAAACGTAACAATCTATCAAACTACCAATTTCATCTCATTATAATACATAATGAAAATACCCAGGGACAACACGGTCAGAATATATACCTTGTGTCACATACGTTGGTCTTAACATCCGTTCACCCCGGGGGTGTTGCATGCAATGTAAGTCACAGAATAATCTGATCCAAACAGATCCTGAGGTTTAACATTTAACAAACAACCGTTTCAGCTTTAAGGCCTTGTCGAATGTGGCGTAAAACTATGAAATGTCAAATCTGATTGAAAATGGAAACAATACATTATGATAAAGATCAATGCTATACGCCATAGTTGGTATCGCATACAAAGTTTTATCTTCCTGGTCCTGATGGGAAATCCAGTAATTATGGAACCCTAGAAGGGACATTGTCGCGTTGTCGCCTACTTTAAGGTTTTTCTACACCTCTTAGATGGGGCAGCTATGAGGCGACACATTTTCACCTTGAAAATTGTCGCTATGTCGCATTGTCGCCTTTTGGATGAATAAAAAAATATTAATCAAAGCACGACAATGCGACATAGCGACAAAAGGCAAAAATTTCGCATTGTCGCACTTTGGTTAAGTTTGTCACTTTGGCTTGTTTTTGTGAGGGCTGTGTACAACAGTGTCCCTTCTAGGATTCCATACGTGACAGCAGACTATGGGGATGAATGCATGCCAGAACGACGAATCTTGATAAGCTTTGTAGGTTTAGAAGAGGCGTTGATAAATCTGAATGTATACACCACATGTACCATCATAATGGCTAGGATCAGGAATTCAAAGTTGAAGTTTCCTTGCCTTGTAACATAATTATGTTATATTTGGGATTACACTTTCTTACTAAAGTACAGATTCTAGTACTTTTGGGGGGTTGAGTCCCATCCGGGATTCGAACCCACACCCTCAGAGTCTGGCACCTAATTAGGTGGGAGCCGTGCCAAGTAACACTTATCAGAGGGGTACACAAAGTCCGCAGTCTAGACTAGAAGACAAGAAAACCAAAGCTTGAGCTTATTTGACCTACAGTCACATGCAATGAAAGCAGACAATAATGCTATTTTTCACTTGGAAGTGAACTCTTCGATACGGTATCAGTATCGCAGAGGACACAAGAATCGTACATATGATATATAAAGCAACAGAAGTTATCAGACATCTTCTCTAATTACATGGTCAAGAGAACCTGTCGGCTGAAAAACAGTGTTTTCATACACCTGCATATGTAACTCCTCATAGGCCGTGTCTTTTCTTTCTCTTGCGCTGTGGTCCATGCTCTCGTACATATTTGTGTTGTGTCCGTCATCTGTGAAACACCAAAACTCAGGATTTGTGAGCAAGAAATGTAAATCTAAACGTAGAAATATAAGCATTACAACATCGTTGTTCATCACTCTGAGGAACCGTTTATTTTCTCTGGGAGATTGTAATGTCCTAGAAATCATTTACATAGGTTCATTACGTACCCCACTGAGGTTTGAGCATGTTCATAATGTCAACAAATGAACTACGTATCATGTGAGACTACCACTGGAATATGAAATGACTCTATGACAATTGAAATGAAGGTGACATGTTGGAATACCAATATTTACGAGGTGTAAGCATGGCTACTTACCTGACTGGCGTGGAGCTGCACTACTGCAAAAAAGAAGAAATATTTATTGAAATATATGGATATTCATTATATATATATATATATAAAATCATTTTGGGCTGTAGTGTTTCATCACAGCACAAACACAGGAGCTACTACTACTTAATGTCTGTTTATAACGTTATAATTAATGTAAATGCGCATGACGTCACGATGGCTGTTGCATGAGGTCACTGATCAATTATCAATCATTTTAGGTACACAATGGTGGGTATTGACTACCACAAACAAAGATATCAAATAGAATTACTCACTCTGTCGATTCAGGTGGCTCTGTCTTATCTGAAAATGCATTTAAAGGTTCCATAAAAAGACATAACAACAAGGTTTTAAAATCTCGTCTGCGTATATTTTCGGCACTGCATAGGTAGACATACAGTGCATGGTAGATGTATGAATTGTTTCGAGGTTTAGTCCGCTTATTTGACCATTGATGACGTCTTGGACCCACCCTTCATTGTGTTGCGTCTTTTCCACCATAAGATGTACACTGCAGCTGCTACAAGAAGGGGAACCAGGCATATTGTCATCCCAACGCCAACACCAGCACTGAACGTTGGCCCTGAAAGTTCCACGGAAAAGGACATTGCATGTTATACTGTTATGTTCCTTTCTATTCGTCATCATCAATCAATAAGATTTTTACGCAAGTCATTGTTACAAGGTGTATGAAATGATCTACCAACTCTTACGAAAACGACAAATAATATGATTGTAACTCGGTGGTTATCAATATAATGAGAAAGTTATGCACGTCCATGTCAAAACATGGCATACCGTGTTTAATGAGTTATTAAAGGTACGCAATCAACATTACTGGTGTACTCTGTTATTGTGAAATTACATGTAATGTGATTGTGCATGTATTAATGGTCATGGTCATATACTGGGTGGGCGTGTAAACTGTGTCCTACGCTATGGACAACACATGTTTATCCGTCTCACGAGATTGTGATGGTGGACACAAACGAATGGTGGTACAAAAGGCAACTCCATATACACTGATGGTACAATACGTAATCAGACACTGCAGACAGATGTGCGCTAATCTTCGTTTACGTCAGTTTTGCGGAGCGTTAGGAAACCTGTCGGACACGAAAGTACCTGTGAGTGTTTAATTAATGTCATTCCACAATTGCGTTTCCAATAGCTAGAACGCATCGTAATCCTTATTGCACTTAGACAATTTCTCACTTTCACACATTGCACGAATTTCACCATGTACTTCTTGGCTAAAAATTGGCAACATATAACAGTGAAATCATTCTCAATCACCTGATATATCTTCTTTTTCAATACAGTGAACAAACAGGGTCTGAGATTTAGATGCTATCCGAGTACTTTTGTAGAAGCCAGAACACTGGATCCGGGAGAGATGATCATCACAAGAGACGGTGAATGTCGCCATACTGACGGCGACAACCGCACCATCGCTAGCACGTGATGTTGATGTCACATCCTCTGTAAGTGTCTGATTTCCTCTCGTCCAGATGATGGTGGACAGCGGTCTTGTTGGATTGGTCTCACACACAAGCGTGACGTCTTCATTCTCCGTCATAGCCATGGGGAGGTTCGTTGAGTTGATAATACTTATGTCCACCAGAGGTACTGTAAATGTGTAAAGACAAGATACTTTCATATGATAAATCAAATGATACGTTTTAAATAAATATATATGGTTTGTATAATTGCTAAGAATGATTAAATAAAGTAAATTAAAGACATAAGGAACATGTCCCAACTACATGAGTCATCTCTTCTTAAAATAGAATCCTTGGACAGCGCATTTCAAAGAGAAACATATTCCGACAAATATACATATATACAATCACAATATATGTACACCAATCATAAATATAGCTGTAAGGACTTTCCAGTATCTTAGCTTCACGAACTCTTGGTAAATAAAACACTCATGTTGCCACCTTGCACGTCGGATCCCATGGTATACATGCGGGGTAAACGGTACGAGTTTGCGGTTGAGGCTATCACCAGGAATGGAATGGTCACAGAAATACACCAAAAGTTACTGTATATTGTGACCCGTGGCGACGTTAGCACACGTGAGATGATACAGAGCACGTATTAGAACATCACCTCTATTTACAGTTTGTTTCATATGACACATGCCACATTCGTGAATTTTCTCTGTTTATAGTCGACCCGTGAAGGTCAGGGTTAGAATTGGCCTTCAGTAACCCATGCTTGTCGTAAGAGGCGACCAAAGGGATCGGGTGGTCAGGCTCGCTGGCTTGGATGACACATGTCATCGGTTCCCAATTGTGCAGATCAATGCGCATGCTGTTGATCACTGGATTGTCTGGTCCTGACTCGATTATTTACAAACCGCCGCCATATAGCTGGAATATTGCTGAGTGCGGCGTAAAACTAATTTCACTCACTTACTCACTGTTTATAGTCAATGTAAGTAAAACACATTTTGAAAATAATCACCTAGTTAGTTACGAGGGGCTAAAATAATATTAATAATAATTAATAAACTTTTAAAAACTAAGATGGAAAATGACTATTCTGGGTTTACGACAGAATTGACGGCAGAAAACTGACGAAAATCAAATGTCTTTATTTTACCATCAACGTGAAGCAGAATCGTGTTCGTTCTCAGGATGGTTTCTTCGTAGGATCCAACACAATAAATTCTCTTCATATGGAACTCTCTTGTGACTTCCATTGTAAGACGACCTACAGTAACAGTAAGTCCTCCGTCTTCACGAGTTGATGAAGAGGCGCCAGTTGTTATAATGTCGTCGTCCTTCATCCACGTTATGTTGGATGGTGGTTTGGTCGGGTTTGTTTCACACACCAACAACATCGTGTCACCCTTCAGTCAGATTTAGGACATGAGTTGTGGAAGTCACCAAGTTGATCGTCTTCAGTGGCACTTTGGAAGAACATAAAATGCTTACATTACTTTACTTCACCTTGTATGGGAGTTTACGTTCGTCACAATGGTCAGTGAATTTGCCTACCTAAACTTTAAAGAGTCACTGATCTATCTGCAATGACAGAGGACTTTGAGAAAATAGTAATTTCAAATGTGCATACCACACGGTGCGTGTCAAGTAAGTTCTACAACCTAAGCAATCAGACAATTATCACAGTGGATGTCCGTCGGGAATGTCCCAGTCGGTTCCAGTGTGATTTTCATAAACTCTCGGACTAAATTTTAAAGAACCACCTCAGTTACGTGTACTATCTCAGCTGACTAGTGAGACTTTACACCAATGTGAAAAAATAGGTTACATGATCAGGTGAGGAACTATCACGAGTTCTATCAATCAGCTGCAGATTGATGTCTTAATTTGTACCTAAGTCGATATTAACGTATACATTCATTGAAAAAGGTTATTGCTTGAAATAGAAAATATTCATAGAACCTTTGTCAGTTGTCATTTACGATATTAGCATTCTATTTTATTCATGCGTTGCAGCAATGAACATTCCATTTCATTTACGTAATCGTTGGGAAGTTCTTTGATGCCAGGAAGACAAGTTGAACACTAAGTCGTTGCTTTCACAAGCTCTTAAATTTCAGTTTTATTTCAATTAAAACCAAATCTTTTTCCTGTATTTGTCAGATAACGAGTTTGAAAGTGTTTAAAACGTAATTATAGATTAACTATACTAGGATTTCCGTTTTCTTCTAATTCTTACAATTTAGTCACTTGGAGATGAAGTTAATCCTCATAATGCATGGAATTGTTAATATAATCTCATATCCATAATAAACTAGTTGGATATATTTTCCAGCGAATTGAAATATCAAGAGTTCACAAAGAACACTGTATTTCATCTTTGTTAATCACAGTGTGGATACGTCCTTATACCAGAAATTGCCCTTATATGGCGAGGCATAGACCGTGAACAGTCGAAATTTCTTGGATATCATGCGGATATGCACAAAAAAACGATAAGAAAAGTATAATACTGTTAGGATAACATCAAATCAAACAGATCACAAAGATCGAGACATATCGAATTGTCGGAGATCAGTGATCCTTTTAAAACCAATAAAATTACAGAGTTTGCAAAATCAGTTTCTCTCCATAAACTCAAACACGGGTCTTCAGCGTGTCGAGCAAACCCTTTACCCACTTGGCTACAACACTGCCTGTGTTATTTATGCAGCAAATGAGCTTTTATGCTACGTTTTACGTTCAAGTTATTTACATTGTTACAAAAGCCGCTGTATATTTGACTCTATCCTGCAAATAATGGAAATGTATAGCTTGGACGACCTATCAATCAGGTGAAGGTAAATGGTTGCCCAGCAACTGCAGTAAGGGAGGACCCTGTCAGGTTTACTCGTCCTGTTGGAGAAGGTGTGAGATATGATTAACATCGTCGATATAATGAAAACTACATGTAGCTATTGTTGATGTCAATCCGGCTAGGGCCCATGCAGGAAGCAAATGTAATGTAAGTTTCCATGGTCCCTAGTATGGTGATCTACCTTCAGTTGTTGGCAATCTATAGCCTGTTTTTATATATAACATTTATATCTACAGTTGAAATGTTTTAGACTTCATTACTAGTTATATATTGAAATCCGTGATTTTACTGTCCTTCGTTGACAGGGTTTTATAATTTACCTTCATTTATAATGAAATTATAACTTGGTTTTAGTCAGGATATGGCTGAAATATTGCCGATTTGACTTAAAATCTCACTCACTATTGTTGGTGTGTGCTCCCATACACAACATTACACTGAGTTACACATCCGCACTTGTACAATTCCAGTTTTGTTTTGCCTCCAAGTTGTGTATGAGAAGGCTGAGCTCACATTGAAACGCCACTATCAAACCGTCATCTAACTGAGGAGGAGAATTATATGAAACATGAGGAGTATGAAATAGTTGTTACCTTCACATGCAACAGCAAGGGTCGCAAGAAGAAGAAGAAGAAATATCCCTGTCATATTCTGAAGAGGAAATCGTATGCATCAAATACAGATTTGAGATATTATCGCAAAAATGTATTGTGGCTAAATTTGTGAAAACAAGCCTTTCGTCGTGAGGTAATTTGATGTGGTGGTGGGGAAATGGCGTT
Organism: Haliotis rubra; assembly: GCF_003918875.1. Classification (NCBI taxonomy): domain Eukaryota; kingdom Metazoa; phylum Mollusca; class Gastropoda; order Lepetellida; family Haliotidae; genus Haliotis; species Haliotis rubra. The sequence continues at coordinate 19,213 of NW_025766120.1, forward strand.
CAGGATTATTGCACAAATACAGCACGATGCATGTGATACAAATCGCTGTTAAAACTGCAGTATTATAGCTTACTAGAGGATTGCTGATTATACCCCGTTTTGCAAAATAATGGACTGATCATGTGTCTGCTGGTTGGGTAGGTTGGGTGGGTGGGGCGTTCAAATCAGTATCTGCTGTGATCATCGTGTGCTGTTGTCACCGCTCTTCATCTCCTTGCAACAGACTCAATAAGTCTACGGATTCTGCCCTTATATCGGGTTCAGATCAGAAGATATGGAAGACATTGGCGTGGGAATTGTGAAGGAAGTCATCAGCGACACGAGCTGTGGTTGATGTAGTGCTGTCATGTTGACCCAGCTTGACAGTCGCAAGAGATATGGTGGCTGATTAGGCCATCGCTTTCTTGCCTTAAAATTCGGAGGCGAGAAAGCGATATCACGAACGAGAAAGCGATAACACGAGACGAGAAAGCGATAGCACGAGACGAGAAAGCGATAACGCGAGACGAGAAAGCGATAACACGAGACGAGAAAGCGATAAACTGAGACGAGAGCGATAGACGAGACGAGGAAGCGATAACGCGAGACGAGAAAGCGATTGAGACGAGACGATAGCACGAACGAGAAAGCGATATAGTTGCGCGAGAAAGCGATAGAGCGAGAAAGCAATAGAGCGAGAAAGCGATATTACCCACAATTCAGTCCTGTCTGCGCATGATCGACTACAAACGGGAGCTCAGTCGCCATTCGTAATTTCTGAATAGTATTAAATGGTTTTCAGTAATGTTCTTGCCCATGAATGGCTTTGTATGACTTGACGTTTAGAGAATATCTTATACAGATGTAGACTTTTCTTTGGCATGCTATTTGCAAGTATGCAATAGTCATATCGTGAAATAACGGAAACGTTCATTTTGTGATGTGACTAGGGAATTACATATTTTATGACATGACTGGATTCGAATTGTCTTAACCAACTTAATCACACCAACCAATTGAATTATGATATTGTGTGACAAATGTGTCGGAAGTGCCAGATGAAAGGGAGGGACCTATGACAAATAAGGCATTGTGACGAGTATCTGTTCATGGTGATTTCCACAATGAGCGGCCAGCACTAAGACAACCTAACACCGTACAATCAACCACATCCAAACCATCATCCTAAAATAAAATCACTGCAATACCCTACCACATTAAGTGAGTGAGTTTGTGAATTGCGATCTATGTCGCCTAAGAGCACTACTCATGTTGTTGGGTTCATTGTTATACCACCATTGGAGGTCTATTGAGAATAAAAGTAAAGTAAAGGCTACAGCTGGACGTCGTCGCATAGGTTTTGATAAGCTGATTGGTGACACGTGTATCCAATTCACCTTTCGTAACATTTTCGTTTCCAGAGGAGGACTTGAAACTCGTTCAATATATGGAATTATCCACCTCTATTATCTTGTTTATAATTTGGTCAACTCATGTCAAAACGATTCAAATCGAATAGAGAGCAATCGGTGACATTCACTGGGATGCAGACAAATAAACCCTATACACATCTACAAAACATTTATCATGTTGTTCACACTGGAGTGAGTAGCTCCCGCCCTTCTCTACCCCCATCCAATCATGATAAACTAAACTCCTTACAATATAAACCCCAAAACCACCCACCCCAAAAAAAGAGAGAGAAAAAGAAGAAAAGACTAGTACCTACTACCTTGTAGTTTCTAGAAGAAACCAAATTACTCTAAACTTCCAGACTGGGTCTGAAAACAAAATATCAAAACACCAACCAAAAAAGGCACCCTTAAATTCATAATAAACCCTTTAAAACATCTCTATCCAGCCACACAATACAGTGTAAACTCGATTATCCAGACTAACTCACAATGTCAAGGCCACACAACGCACGTTTCACAACCAAAACATAAACACGGTACCCTGCCTCCCGAGCCCTACTTTTTAACATTTAACCCCTTTTCATCTATTTATATTAGTAGACACCTTATTAGCTTATCGGCAACAGTTTAACTGTTCTGCACAATATACAATATACTTTACACTACTTACTTATTTGAACTTATAAGCAATCAACTTCCCAACCCTCTTACGTCCAATTTCTCAACTCCCTATCTAAACTAAATTATTTTCAATATACAGGTGTTTTATGATACAGTGCTTTATTCCACAAGTAATAATTTTATTACGTTTTGTTAAACACACCTATCACGTCGGTCGATGACTTAATTAGCGCTAAATTGGTAGGGTGTATGGACAAATGGAAGCCAGGATTGTTAATCCCGGCATGAATAATGAGATAACAATGGTGGCAATGAACAAAGGGAAATGACAATAAAGAAATGTAAGTCAGGAATTAATTCAGGCCTAATTAGTGATGTAACAATAAATTAAATGATTGTTATCCCTTTTACAGACTTTTTTAAGAACACTCATTTATTTCAACGAAAACACACTCGGTTTCTGGAGTTATTGTTGGATTATTGTTTGGACAAGTTAAAGGATTAATTAAAAAAATGCCACAGAATTTGAAAGCATGTTCATTTTGTTTCTATACGACTAAAACAAATGGCGATAAAGCCTCCTGTTGGATTAAATCATACGCAGGCAAGACGTCATGTGCAGACGGGGCAGAATTATGGGAAATATCGCTTTCTCGCTTTCTCGCTCTCTCGCTCTTTCGTCCCGCGTTATCGCTTTCTCGTCTCGCGTTATCGCTTTCTCGTCTCGCGCTATCGCTTTTTCGTCTCGTGTTATCGCTTTCTCGTCTCGTGTTATCGCTTTCTCTTCTCGTGATATCGCTTTCTCGCCTCCGAATTTTAAGGCGAGAAAGCGATGGCCCTAATCAGCCACCATAGAGAGAGGGACGTTCAAAATTGTATTCAATGTTACCGATGTGCTGTCAGATTTGATACAATTACACAAACATATGCTTTCTAAGTATATACTGTCTCAGTTCGTGTACTGACATGAAAATAGAAATCACTTCTCATCTATAAATGTGTACTTCCAGAGCTGATATACTCACCTACACATGAATTTCCCCGGTAATGTGCACCAATAAACAGGTGGCACGAACTACTGATAGGACCAAGTATTATCACAGCTGATGTTCTCACTTGTACATGTGCTTCCACAGTTAATATACTCGCATACACTTACATGCACATGTACGTACGCAGTTCAAATAACTTCAGCTGATCCACACCCATAGACAAGCACTTCCCCAGATGATATGTTTTGCTGATGCACCTGTAAGTCCTCAACAGATGTACGCAAACGAGTACTTTCTCAGGACTCACACACCCTGGACCTATTCTCACACAAACAGCTGATAAGTAGAGATTTTATATACTTACATATACACATACTTTCCCAGCTCATGAATATGTACGTATACATCTGCTGCATATATCTGCTTCTAAAAGTGACCTGCTCACATACACATGTATGTACTCAGCTGATAAACAGACCAACAAAGGCACTTCCTAGCTAATAAAACCATATGAACAATATATTCACATACACCTCCTCAGCTGATATAAACACACAAACAGGCGATAACAACAGTTGACACGCCTACAGAGCATATTCTCACATAAATACCCACTTAAACCGATGACATGCAAACAATGACATGTACGTAAGGAGATTATATTCATAACATGTGACATGCGCACATTCATTTCACAGGCTGCTTGTTGGACTTACCTCGAGTATCAGATAGCCATTCTGCACCCACACAAATAAACATCCACCAAAACAGCTGAAATACAAACACAAACATGTACTTACAGAGATGATATTTTCGATATACCCTTGTAAACAAGCACAAACCTACAGAAACATGCACCCCATCCGCTAGATCACGACGAGGTAACAAGAAAATAAACTGAAATCATGTGTCATGTGCATATGCACTCAACAAGCAGCATACTTGACTACCCTGGAGTATCAGATAACACCCTTGCCCCAAATACATTTTTATAGTAATTGATATGGCAAGGTGTAACGTCAAACATACGTACCCCATTCGAGCCTTCCTTGTTAATCTTAACCGGGAAGACCGGTGTACCTAAGTATACGCTCTGGTTTAAGTTATTTAAACTTCCTTGTGTCCTATATGTAATCGACACTAATCTGTCAGTGAGTCAATATGAGCATGCTTTGCATCTGTGCACTAGTTCATTGTTGCATGACGCTCTTCGCCTCTTTCAGATACAAGCCAATTAGTTCCAACGTCCTTTTACAACAATACTCTAGATATTTGACAGTTGACTTTATTTTAAAGGATAGCAAAGATTCAATTCAATTCTTTATTCTCATAAACCACCTTGGTCGTACAAGAGCATATATTGTAAACATATATACAAATACAAATTCAAATTCAAGATGGCAGTAAACAACATATTAACATTTTTTACTGACAAGAGATGATAGATGTAGGATATATTTTGATAGATTTACTTTTTACAGATAATAATTTCGTGAGCTTTGTTTCATTGGGAAGAGGTTATATGGGAGGGTAAATATTGTTTCCTCAAAGTATCTAATGCTTTGCAATGAAAAATATAATGATATTCATCTGCGATGCTTTTAGAAGTGCATAGTTGACACGCTCTCTCGTCCCTTTGAATATTATACCAGCGGCCCGTCTCAATAGGTAAACTATGGTAACATGTTACATGTTCTAAGCTTCCACGGCACTGCTGGGGGTTTAATCAACATTAATCAACATTACCAAAGCCTTGTTTCTGATACAACAAATTGCAAAAACTACAAAACAAAAACTTAATTGATAGTAGCCACACCATAACATACAACCCTGTTGTTGAACATACGTAGAAAAATAAACCGAATCCCTAACAATCGTCACCATCATTGTGCAAATGGAATCTCTTGGAGATGTAGTTTCATGTTCCTAGTGTTGCTTTATCCACACGGGGATTGGAAAGGATAGTGATTGAAGCATTCATTCATCACACCAAAGGCTCGGGTTTGAATCCCAACACTGCGTGAAGCCCATTTCTCATGTCCCGCCGTGGTGTTGCTGCATTATTGCTCAAAGACGTTCACTACCATGAGTTTGTTTTCAATTGGACATAAATGGCATATACTAAATAACTGTTAGTTTATAAACTAAATATTGTTATGAGCTCTGGAAACAAATTTACAAGGCTAAAACCAAAGTAAGGGCAGGAAATACACAACTCATATCAGTCGTGGGTACTTTTTGTCTCAAGTTGCGTTTTCCACTGCAATGAAGCAATTTATCCAGACCAGTTCTGACAACAGTATCTGCTAACACCATTCCAAACTCTGCAGGAAAAGAGCACTAGCATAAGAAGAAACTCTTAAACATCTACACATCCGTTGTCAAGTATAAGAATTAGAAAGGAATCTCATGTGTATCAAGTAGGCAAACTGTTGTCCTTTGACCTTTGTCTCCAAAACCTGTAAAAGACATTGAAGTGATGTGGAATGGACTTAAGGTGGTAATTGAAGACTGACTTCGAACCAGTCAGTCACTGACCTATCCTCCCATATTATAATGTATATTCGTAATCTGAGTCCCCAGTCTTCGAGCAGATGATCTTTAAATATCTGGTCAATGCACCAGGGATATAACAAACCACGCATTTTGCTTTTGGGGTGTATTAAAACATTCTGATGTTTGCAGAAACTACATGGCAGTCTAAAACAGGTTTCATCATGATATATAATAAATTATTTTGCAATGACAGAAACACATTCACGCATGACAGACGAAACTTGTCCTTTATTCTCCTAAATGGAACGTATAGATAACTGCACAAAAGAACAAACACAATCCAGGAAATAAAAGCTACAAGAACGGACAACATTGAATATACATGACAATATTGAAATATATACATTTGCGTGATCATATTACTGAAAAAATACAAACATGCTCTTTCCTGATGTCAATTTAGAACGCCTGAAATTGTGGGTTGGACTTGTTCTTCAGCAACCCATGCTTGTCCCCAAGGGGCAATTGCAACTAACCGGATCGGGTGGTAAGACTCGCTGACTTGCACATCAGTTGTCGTAGTTGGGTGAATTGGTCTGGTCCATGCTCGATGTTAAACAATAGCCAAACAATAAAACGTCGTTATATGACAATATAAGATCAATTATTACTATACTTGTGATGTCATAAGAGAAACCAACATTATATAATATATCAAAATATATTAGTGAGTTAACACAAAACTTAAAAGCATATAAAGTAACCCAGTTGTATTATTGGTATTCGATTCTTGAAGCTTATGTGGTGTCCGTCAAGCATGATGTACACTCATTCGTCACCAACTCGTGTTATTCCGGGACAAGCTGAATAGCGACTCGTGCCCCTCTGGAAGGATTTCATATTCGCGCATCAACATCAGAATTACTTTAAACAAGAACGATAACTCTATTCCTGTTTGATTCTTATGGTACTTCATATCACTGACTGTATTGTTGTTTTGCTTCTGTTTATATTTATTAAAGAATTAAACCTATTGGATACAACTAAAAAGGAAAAATGTCTTACATATTGGAACGTATTTATTACCAGCTGTTTACCTTATATTTCCAAATGTATATGTCTTCATAGGGTTTAAAGCTGTGTATCTGGCGATATTTTAGGCTGACGTTTTGGAGGTCATTCATACATTTTTCAGCATATTCATTGTACAATTCATCCAGGGGTTTGGCAGCAAGGTTACATGAATGTTCAGATTGAGAAATATTTTAACGTAATTTTTGAGTATCGCAAATGGGATATATTTTATTTTTATATGCAAATAGTATAATGTTTGTCATTTACATTAAATCCCAAATCAGATACTCAAAAATGGCGTTAAAATATTTCTCAATCTGACCATTTATGTTAAAGATTAAAGTTAATTGGTTATATATAGATATAATATTATTGCTTTGAAACTCGCAGCGATTTATAACTACTTTTCCTAAAAATGTTGTAAAGCGCACGTACAATCTCCCAAAAAAGATTGCCAGAAATACACGCAGTTACAATCTATATTTGTATATATATTTTATGTCTCTCATGAATCCCTAAGTGATAGGTCGTATTTATTTGTATATATTTCAATTCTTATGTATATTCATGTATGCTACGAGAGAGACAGTAATAAAATTTTTCATCTTCTTCTTCTTCTTCAGTTGGACCCATTATGCAAAACAAACGCACGTATATTTATTAATAGCTTCACATTATTTCTTCAAGCTACGTTCTTTGACATATATTTTTCATGATTTTTTAAACTATGACACAATGCCATAAACGATTTATATACTCGGGATTATTTTTATCAAAGCACCGCATTTATCACGTGCGTTCTGATTGGTTTGTCGTATTTTCGCACATAACAAGCATCGAGACGGTGACGAGTCGTCTTTCAAGTTACGGAAAGGGGCGAGTGGTGACGAATGATGTACATTATTAACCCCCAAAAGGTCACACACAAACATTCTACTACTACTGGGCACACCCATTCAACCCTAGCGACAAATCTACCAAACTCTACATGAAAACTAAGTGTCAACAAAAGGTTTAACAATACAGCACGAACACTCACATCTATTTGTATGATTCAGAAACAATTCAAGAGCAACAAGATTCTGTAGCTGAAACATAAATCTCGCAACATGATATATACTGAGGGAAACAAATATGGGAACATCACTTCATCGCAGTGTTCCTCTATTTATTCTCAGATTCTCGTCCACAGTGCGATACAAAGCTCGTGAAGATACCAGGAAAAGAATAAAGGAACACTTGCTCTTTCAAGTGTTCCCTTATTTGTTTGCCTCAGTATATATACAATGTATATATGAACACGAAGAGTTACAATACTCAATGCTCAACGTGATCGATCTGGTACTACTGACAACCCCCAACTGTGAGCGAAACTGTGACAATCGTCAAGGAGTTATTAGGCACAACATGTTATTCTGTAATCGCAATCGCTAAAATAATGCATACGAAATACTAATAAATGAACTACCAATTTCATATCATTGTAATCCATGTAGAAAATCCACAGAGACATGTGGGTCAGAATAGATACCCAGTGACATATTCGTGCCAAACATGGATGATAGCAACATTCTCCCACAATGGGACGTTGCATAAATCACAGGATAGCCTGGTCGAAACAGAGCGTGCAGTAAAACATCCAACAGACAAACGTTTCAGCTTCACAGGCCCAGTCTTATATGAATTAAAACAGTAGAAAAGGGGTAAAGTAAAGTTCACATGTCAAACGTCAAGAAGGTCGCTTTTTTAGTTTTTTAGGAGGCCTCGATTAATTGCAGTAACACTAGAACATTGAAAGTACACAAAACAATGGCGGAACACATATACCACATGTACTTGCTGCTGACAACAACCAGGACCATAACGGCTAGGGTCATGTATTCAGGGCTGAACTTTCACAAGCCTTACATTTTACAGAGAAGATGTTGAACTAGAAATACAAAATTGCTGCAACACTTGAAACACGTGAAAGCTGGGTAAAAAGATAAAAATATAATATGTCAGCAAACGAATTGCTTCTTATGGGCAGGGGTCAGGAAGAGATAAGGGGGCAAGTCATGAGCTTTCAGTCCCGTGCACTAAGACGGATCAAAATCATTTTCCCATCCACGCCTAGCTCGTCAATACAGGGATCATGTGTCAATAACATCGAGGAAACAAGAATCGTACAAATAATATATAAAAGCAATAGAGGTGATCAGACATCTTCGTAAACAGCATCATCCTGAGGAGAACTATTCGGCTCAACCGGTGTTTCATAGACCTGCATATCAAACTCCTCATAAGTTGTTTCTTTTCTTTCTCTTGTGCTTTCGTCCATGCTCTCATAAAGGACTGGAGGTGTCCGTCATCTGTAAAAAAAAACAAAACAACAGGTTTCCAAGAAATAAATGCGAGCGTATAAATAGAAATATAACAATTACAACGTATAGGGCTACCATCGCAATATGACATAATCCAGTGATCACGTCAAAGATCCGGGTTAGAACTGGTCTTCAGCAACCTTTGCTCGTCGTAAGAGGTCACTTTCAGGATCGGGTGGTCAGGTTTGCTGACCTGGTTGACACATGTCATTGTATCCCAACTGTGTAGATCTCATGCAGTTGGTCACTGGATTGTCTGGCATATAGTTGGAATATTGCTGAGTGCGGCGTTAAACAGCAAACAAACAAAACATAATCAATGACAAGTGAAGTTAAATTGACATGGAGGAATACCAACATGTATGAAGAGGAAGGATGACTACTTACCACACTGGGCCGGCGCTGTATTCCTGCAACAACAGAAGGAATATTCATTAAAATATATCAAAGAAACATAAATAGGTAAAGGATGAGCACTATTTTAATGGATAAACAACTTCTTTATTCTGTATAGGCGACGTTTCGACATAGATTCTAATGTCGAAACGTCGCCTATGCCGAATAAAGAAGTTGTATATCCATAGTAATAGTCATCATCCTTCATCTACCCAACTTCTAGAATGCCAATCAAAGAAAACATAAATAGGTGTTTGAAGTGGACGTGACGTTCTGTATCATGTCTGCATTAAGGCTTTAATATTAATGTAGATGGTCGTGTGTGTGTGTGTGTGTGTGTGTGTGTGTGTGTGTGTCGCTGTGTGTGTCGCTGTGTGTGTGTGTGTGTGTAGCGCTGTGTGTGGCTGTGTCTTGTGCGTGTGTGAATAGGGATTATAGTGTGGTCACTGATTAGGACATACAACAAAACACACAACGATATTAGATAAGTTTTACTCACTCTGTCGATTCAGGTGCCTTTGGCTTTTCTGAAAATGTATTTGAAAGGTTTCGTGACAATGTGATAACAACGTGGCTTATAATGTCTCACACGAATATTTTGGGCACTGCAGAGGTAGGCAAACAGTCGGTGATTTCTGTATGAAACCCTTCCTATGTGTAGCCTCTTATATAGCCCTTGGTCATCTAAAATAAACTTGATGACAAGGATAATGACTGACTGACTGACTGTGTTTGGTTGTACGCCGCTTTTAGCAATATTCCAGCAACATCACTTCGGGGGACACAAGAAATGGGCTTCACACATTGTGCCCATGTGGGGATTCGAACCCGGGTCTTCGGCGTGACGAGCCAACGCTTTAACCATTAGGCTACCCCACCGCCAACAAGGACAATGAAATAACAGAACTTTGTATAGCGTTCAATATAAGTGAGGTGAAATTGGGTTTAACGTCGTGCTTGAGAATATTTCGCTCATATGACAACGTGCATGCATGTGTATGTGTATGTGTAGCTGCTTGTACTAGCCCAAACTGAAGCTGGTTTTATAGTGCTAGCTCACTGAGATACCATGCCGCAGTGAAGAATGGATACCACCACTCAGACACATTATACTGACTCCGAGCCGACCAGTCCTTGTTGTACCCATTAATGCTGAGCGCCAGGCAGGGACCAACAAGTACCATATTTTAGCGTCTTTTGGTATGACGCGGCCGGGGATCGAACCCGCGACCTTCCGCTCTCCGGGCGGACGCTCTAACCACTACACCATGGAGGCGGTCTTCAATATAAGTACCAAGTCCAACCACTTTGTTGTTGGTACGTACAAATTAGTCAATCAAACCGATTAACATTGTAGCTTTGAACTGATATTTGACACCGGTAATTGTTCTGATCTTAAAAGAGGGGCGATGGGGTAGCCTAGTGGTAAAAGCGTTCGCTCGTCACGCCGAAGACCCGGGTTCGATTCCCCACATGCGTACAATGTGTGAAGCTCATGTCTGGTGTCCCCGCCGTGATATTGCTGGAATATTGCTCAAAGCAGTGTAAAACCATACACACTCTGATCTTAGCTTATTTGAACATTGATGACGTCTTTGACCCACCCGTCGTTGTGTGGCGTCTTTTCCACCATACGATGCAAACAGTCGCTGCTACGAGAAGGGGAACCAGACATATTGCCATTCCAACGCCAACGCCAACACCAACACTGAACGTGAGCCCTGAAAGTTCCACGGTAAGGGACAATGTATGTTATACTATCTGTCTCATCCTTTTCGTTATAATCAATAAAAAACCCATTCATACACAAGTCATTGTTTCAAGACTGTATAAAATGATCCACCAACACTCAAGAAAAGGAAAAGTAATATGATATCAACTCGATGGTTATAAACATCATAAGAAATTTACGCACGTCCATGTCAAAACAGGGCATCAAGCGTTTGATGAATTATTCCACCTATCGCATTGGCACACAATCAACATAACCGAGTACTCTGTTTACTGCAAAACAATTGCATGATAATGTGAAATTTGCTTACATTATATAAATCTGCGTAAATAACGGGAGAGTGAGTAAGCTCTGTTGTATACTTTAGACAACACCTTTGCATCTGTCTCATGAGAATGTTTGATTGATTCTGACACACACCAGTGGTTTAAACACCATATGGTATCACAACAAGCAATAGGACATATCAGACAAATATTAACTTATCTTAATTTGCGCAGATCGATCTTCATGCAGTTGATGACTGGATTGTCTTGTCCTACTCGAGTATTAACAGACAGCCGCCATATAGCTAGAATATTGCTGGGTGCGGCGTTAAACTAAACTCACTCACTCACTTAATTTACATCAGTTCTTGCAGCTGTCATGGAGCGTTAGGGGTCTTGTCTGACCCGAAAGCCCTATGTTGGTGTCATTCTACAAATGCTTTTCCAAAAGCTAAGAGGGATAAACAGATTGGATAATTGGCAGTCTTGGCAAGTATGTAAGCGTTATTTAAAAAGTTAATCGTAATGTTTATTACACATAGACAATTTCTTACTTTAATACAAGGCGCGAATGTCATCATCTACCTCAGGGCTAAAAGTCGGCAACAAACTGTATCTATTTTATGATAAAATTCAATTATATTCTTAATCACCTGATGTCTCGTTCTTTGTGGTACAGTGTACAAACAGGGCTGAGATTCAGATGCTATAATGAGTACTTTTGTTGAAGGCAGAACACTGAAATGGCATTCTACAAAATACGTTTCCAGCAGCACAAGGTGACAATAACGGGGCAACTGGTGCCCAGTCTTTTGCAAGACTGTAAATGTTCATTAAATCGCCTTTCTAAAAAGTTAATTATAATCCTTATTATATTTAGACAATTTCTCACTTTCACATATGACGAGAATTTCACCATCTACCTCTGGGCAGCAGACTATCTTTCTTTCAAAACATTCAAATCATTCTCAATCACCTGATATATCTTCTTTGTCAATACAGTGAACAAACAGGGTCTGGGATTTAGATGCTATCCGAGTACTTTTGTAGAAGCCAGAACACTGGATCTGGGACAGATGATCATCACAAGAGGCCGTGAATGTCGCCATGCTGACTGCGACAACTGCATTATCGTTTGTACGTGATGTTGATGTCACATCCTCTGTAAGTGTCTGATTTCCTTTCGTCCAGATGATGGTGGAGAGCGGTCGTGTCGGATTGGTCTCACACAACAACTGTGACGTCTTCATTCTCCGTCATAGCCATGGGGAGGTTTGTTGAGTTGATAATACTTATGTCCACCAGAGGGTACTGTAAATGTGTAAAGACAAGATACTTTCATATGATATAGGTTATATGATAAGCTTGGAATAATATTCTGTTTGTATTATTGGTTTGAATTATGAAATAAAGTAAACTATAGACATAACAAAGTTATCTCAAATACATGCAACATCTCTTCGAGAAATAGAATCCTTGGACAGCGCATTTCAAAAAGAAACATATGCATACATGCAATAACAACATATGTACAAAATAAGGAGTTCCCAGTAACTTAGCTTCACGAAATCTGGGTAAATAAACACTATCTACACGTGACTATTTTATACATCCAGACAAACTGCACTTATGTTGCCATCTTGCACGCTGAGTCCCAAGGTATACTCGTAGGGAAAAACAGTTCGAGTTTTGTCTTTTAGGCGAAATAGCAGTGACTATTTCTAAGGATTTGAATGGTCACAGAAATACACCGAAAGGTTTAACATGTATATATTGTGAACTGTGGTGACATTGAGATGATACGGAGCACTTATTAGCACACCCCACCTATTTCCAGTTTGTTTCATATGACACATATCACGTTTGTGAATTCTCTCACTGTAAGTACAAACTATTTTGACAATAAATTTGTTTAAGTTACGAGAGGTTAAAATAATATTATCAATCCTAGAAAACCCGCTTTCAAAAGCGGATGGAAAAGAATATTTTCGGCTTTACAACAGAATTGTTTGCAGAAAATTGAAGAAAGTTGTTTGTTTTGTGTTTTATTCATCATTGGTACATTGAAAAAGTTAAATGTCTGTATTTTACCATCGATGTGAAGCAGAGTCGAGTTCCTTCTCAGGTCGGTTTCTTCGTAGGATCCAACACAATAAATTCTCTGCATATGGAACTCTCTTGTGACTTCCATTGAAAGACGACCTACAGTAACAGTCAGTCCTCCGTCTTCACGAGTTGATGAAGAGACGCCAGTTGTTATAATGTCGTCATCCTTCATCCACGTTATGTTGGACGGTGGTTTGGTCGGGTTTGTCTCACACACCAACAACATCGTGTGGCCTTCAGTCAGATTTAGAACATGTGTTGTGGAAGTCAACAAGTTGATCGTCTTCAGTGGCACTTTGGGAGGACATAAAAAGCTGACATTACATTTATTTATATATACTTCATGAATTATTTATACGCATGTATGCATGTATGCATACAGGCGCGTGTCAGTTAAGTTCTTCAACCTACAACAGAAGACAAAAAGTCACGGTGAAGGCCGGTCGGATGACGTTATTTGGAAATATCTCTAACGGTTCTAGCCTGATTTTCATAAAGTTTCGAACTAAATGCTTATTATAAAGAATCACTGATATCATGTAAATAGTCATCGTCGATAATATCCAGGGTACACGTTCCGATACCTCTCCACACTACCCTGGATGCATCTACGGCTCAGCCCGATGATTTTATTACCTCCCTTGGTTGGTTTTATATCCAATCAGGTGTCTACGCTGGGAAGTTGAGCGTACCAATCACAACTCACTTTCGCTTTTTAAATTATCTAACCGTTTAAACTTGGCAACATAATAATATATTGTTGCAGAGGTACTCTGAAAGAGGTAGAAGGAGTTCTTGCATATATATTTTAAGATTTCAGACCTGTCAATTTGTCTGTATGTTTCCCCAAATCTGAGTCGCACTGCAAATAAACTTTCGCGGCTGCGACCGCTGTCTTTGCTGACACTGGCAAGCTCGGTTGTAAAGGCGGTTTATCTGATTGGCTACTGTGAGAATGCGGAGCCGGCAAATGGGAGGTAATAGATGCATCCAAGGTATAGTGGAGAGTTATCGAAACGTATACCCTGGAGTTTATCGAGGATGGTAAATAGTTGTAATTGTGGATATTAAGGCATACATTCCCTTTAAATAGGTAACAGTTTGAAAATGAAAACAACTTTTGTCAATTGTATTTTACGATAATTACATTTTTGTGTTCACTTATTTTTGCGTCATTGAACAGAATTCGTAAAATGCCTTGACATTACAATCACCTTATGTACAATTTCACACAGTAATCTTTTCTTGTATTTGACAAATCGCATCAACTTTTAAGTAAACTGGAAAGTACATGCAAACATAATTATAGCTGAATTATGCTAGGATTATAAACCACCAAAATAAATACCTACATAGACTTTGGATTTCTTCTAAATAAATCCTAACATTTTAGTCAAATGAAATTCAGCTGAATAAAGTGTGGAATAATCATATCTATAATAAACTGGAAAGAATTACGCTTACGCGTGGCTAGGCACTGATCGCAAACAGATTCCTGGGATGTCATCCAGTTATACACACGAAACAAACGAGTCAGGGGATTTGTCGGAGATCAGTACCAGTGCTCCTTTATGGACCATGAATGTTTCTGAGGTTGCAAAATCAGTATCTCTCCATGTTATGTAGTGAGTGAGTAAATTTAGCTTTACGCCACTTTCCAGCAATGTCAGGAGGTGGGCACCAGAATTGGACTTCATACATTTTACTAATTTTGGGAATCGAACCCAGGTCTTCGGCGTGACGATCGAGCGTTTTGACTAGGCTACTCCACCGCCTCTGTTAGTCAATGAAGCAAAAGAGTTTTCATGCTACATTTCATGTTCCAGTTATTCACTTGAATTCAGGTTCATAAACAGATCCAGTTGGATGACTGTAAATATGGGACGAGATAGGATAAAATGGTGTCTGCATACACTAAGTTTTTGAATATTTGACTCTGGGCTGGAAATAATAAAACTTTTGTTCGATATCCTGGATTTATCAATGCAATTAACATGTGAATGTTTGTCGGTACTTCATAAAATATTGCACCAACAGAATATCTAGAATCGTGGTTTGTATGACACACGTACCATTGACATCTAGGACCACCTTGTTACATGAGGTCCTTTCAGTGAATGCGAATATGGGACGAACTAGGATTAAACGGTGCCTGAAGATTAACTTGTATTCATATTTTTACTCTAAACCGGAAATAATTATTTTTGTGCAATAGAAGATATACCAAAGGCAGAAAACCTGCCAAATGTTTTTCGGTACTTCATTGAACATTGCACCAACATAATATCTCTATCCGTGATTGGTCTAACACTTACCATTGACGTCAAGGACTACCGTGTTGCTCCTCTCACCAAAGGTTCGGCTAAACATGCAGTTCGAATTCTGATGTGTGCGGTAATCGACGTCAAGAATTGTCAGAGTGAATGGGCCGTCTTGCGGACATGTGAAGTTATACATATCCGACGGGTAGAAATGATATCTGCAGTCGTCATCATTGTGTGTTCCCACTCTGAATGAAGACGTTCCGTTTTGGTAATTGTGCAGTCCAGTGGACTTCAATAGTAATTCGAAAATCGTTTCTGCAGGTGAAAGCGAATGGTTGGCCAGCGACTGCAGTAAGGGAGGACCCTGTCAGGTATACTCGTCCTGTGGGAGAAGGTGTGAGATGTGACTGAAATCATCGACATGACGAGAGTTACAGGTATCGATTGTTAATGCATGCTTCCATACACAACATTACGCTAACTGGAGTTACACATCCCTACTCGTCCGATTCCAGTATGTTATGACATCGTGTATATATAGGTGGAGATAAACACCACAACCAAACCGCCATATAACTGAGGAGGAGAATTATATGAAAGCATAATGAGTATGAAGTAGTTATTACCTTCACAGATTCCTGCAAGGACCGCAAACAGAAGAAGGCATATCCCTGTCATATTCTGCAAAGGAAATTGTACGTATCAAATACTGATACAACATATTGAATATCAACATGTATTCTGGCTAAATGGGTGAAATCAAACCTGTCGTCATGAGGTAATTTGGTATGGTGGTGGTGACATGGTGTTCAGGATTATTGCACAAATACAACAAGGTGCATGTGGTACAAAAACACGGTTAAAACTGCAACATAATGGCATACCACCCCCATGCTTATTATATGACGTAAAAGGACTGAATATATACTCCCTATCAAAACTTTAGACTCACTAGTGTAAATGTAGCCAATGTACTTCAGTCAAACTGTTCTAAACTAGATTTTGTTAAATATTCCATACTGGTTTAAAGGTACTGTTTACAAAATGAACTGATGCACTTTTAAACAAATTGTAACGTTGAAAGATTATTGTCACGTGTTCAATAAATGATGAAACTCTGTGAAAATTGATGAATTCTTAACAAAGCTTACGCAAAACGCAGCTGTTCACGCATGATATTTTCACATGATTTTCAGCATTTTCATGAGTGAACCACATCCAGTTCAGCTGGTTCCCCTAGTTAGTGGAAATTTATCTTCAAATGTAACCATGCATATATTCATAACATAGTGAGTCTAAACTTTTGATGGGTAGTATATGTTGGCAGTTGGTAGGTTTGGTGTACCTGCTGTGACCACCGTATTCGATCGTATTCGACGTATCGATTTGCTGAGTTGTCCACACAAACATGTATGTAATCAGCTGATATACCCACATGAACATCTACTTCTTAGTCAATATATTCACATAAGACATGTTCTTCCTTGGCTGACATGCACACATAAACACTAGAGATCCCAGCTGGTATGCTCTCTTTTAGCTGGGCCATTTCCATAAATGGCAGCCTGGGATTGCCTTGCCTGGCAGAAGCTTTGCTTATTCGGGAGTGGTGTCATTTCGTGGGGTAGGCGTTGGACGCGGGAGGGTCCAGGCAGGCTGCCTGGTGGTGCCTGGGCAAATGTGGCTGCGACAGTGTTCAAGCGTGGTTGCCTATAAATGACTGGGATGGAGTGTGAATCCTCATGGCTTCTTTCCTGGGTTGCTGGAACCGTTGTCTGACGTGCCTGGGTTGGTAGTGTTTGAGACCATCATTGATGGCATGGGGTAAGCGGCAACGACTTTGAATGACCTTGTGCATGCATGCCATCTCAGGACCGAGACTTCCTCAAAGCCATTTTGGACCGTGGCATTCACAGTTTTCACTATGAGAACCATAGCAGACAGGCCAGCAGCATGGGCGTGGAGGCTGCGGTTTCATCAGACGCTGAGGCTTCAAGGCTCGGCACTTGGTATCTGGTGGCTGCAGCTGAGCCGGGATCTGTGACATATCGCCTATCAGGCCATGCATAGCCCTGGACTAGGGCATGATGAGCTGCTTGGGAATGCATGTTGAGGAACGTTGGGTGGCTCATTCAAACCGACTATGGAACCGGCTGCAAACATCGGGCCGTGCCATCTGGGAACAGGCCTTTACTGAGTCCTGGGCGTTTCGATTTCAGATCCGGTGGCTTCCATGATGAACATCCCAACAAAGGCGAAATCAATTGCCAGTGGCAGGATGGCAGGAACGATATCGTCCATTGTCTGGGAAACACAAACCGGCATGGAACGATATGAAATGAAAATCATGGAAGGATTCAATTAAGTGAAATGGATTGGCAAATGTGCTGAATAGCAGAACGAGAATATGCTGGTGGGCTTCGACACGGCGCAGAGGTTTGTGATGCGGTGTTCGCTGCGACTGCAAAACGAAATTCGCGGCAGAATGATCTTTGAATAGACCGGCGGTACTTCCGCTCCTGCTCACAGGGGCTGCGTTGTACCGTCTTCTCGTTGTGGTGCTGATCGCCAAGCGGCGTAGAATAAAACCAGCTCTTTGAACTTCAGAGCCAGTCTTCACTGGATGACTACTAGATCCCACACGATGCATGTCGTTAGTGATTTCTTTCCAACAGGGCATATTCAAAGAGAGCCGAGAACTCTACTTTTCGCCCGTCAGGGATACAGATCTCAAAACCACAGAACATGTTTGTGACAAGACGGGTCATAAGAGATTCGCCAGAAAGATATCCCAACATGCAATTATGATGCATTTGAATACTCCCCTCCACCAAAATGAAACGCAGTACCTCAACGTCAATTCTGCACTTCTGAGGAGGGTCAAAGGATGTTGCAGTCAGTGGAGCTTGCACCAGATAATGACATTGTCCTCAAGGTATTGATACTTTTATGTGGTTTCTTGAGGTCAGGAATACCTGAATCTTGAAAATGAACACGTTTATTTAAAATCCTGAATTCATCTCGCAGTCCCTAGTTTTCTTATTATTTCCCTACTACTTGGCCTCCCCGCAATGCCGAAGCCCTTAGTTACGTTCAGGAATCTTCTATCGAAGCCAGGGCTCATGCCAATTTGATACGGTTTATTTTGTTACTAGCAAATATATATATATATATATATATATATATTCAGAAGTCTGCCTAGGTTAAAGAACCATATGACCAAAGTTAACAGCACAACAAAAGGGTCAAATTGGGGCTCCATGTTTATAAATGTTAAATGTTGGAAATGTGGGAGGGTTGGCTTACCGTTGGCATTACATGCAGGAGGTAAGCTGGTGTAAATTCCCTCACGGGAACATCGAGGAATGTTTTCCACAGACCAAAGGGGTGAACGGTATATAAAAAAACTACAAGACAGAAAATATATGACAAATGATTTTACTGTTGAAGACTCTGGCCATACATGTGAAATCTGCTGTTGTTCTGATCAGCGATTTAGAGCCGTCATATGTTCCTGGCATTAAAATGGAGCTTCTGAACAGACTTAATAGGTGCTACCACATCCACAACTCTGGGGCCACGAAATGCAAAGAATATCACCTGAAAACCAAACTAATCTCATCATCAATGTTCATGATATTGCTTTGATTTGCAGTTCCATATACAAGAGTGTACTTAGAATTTGTGCGTGACGAGATTGTTTTACTTTCCCGGTACTGCATCGAAACGCGCTTCATTCTGGAAGGAAGTCTGCAAGTATCAATTCTGTGCTGGGGTGACTGTTATTTTATCTGATATTTTCACAGATTGTGGGTGGTGAATTCCCGCCAACATTTCATGACGAGCACAATTAATAAGTCATGACGTACTACCATTCTTCTCAAAGGCTACTCACTTCTGGCCAGTGATAACTTAGAGATGTATATGAACATAATAGCCTTGAGATCAAGGTTTAGTTATTATGAACCATATCTTTTAACCAGAATGGAAATGCTTTATCATGACTTATTAGTATTAACTCGTCGATGATAATGTGATATAATCTTGTCGAAAGAATAAGGCCTCCAGAAGATAAGCGCCTTTAATTACGTACTGAAAGGCGAAATAAGCAATCTTGTCAATCACCTGAACGCTACTGTATCGGGCTGCAAATCAGAAACTTTTATTATCATGAACATTGATAGACGAGATTTCTTTATTTATTGACTGAAAGTGTGATATTGGCGAAATGTTTTGTTCGCCTTTATGCCGGAAGGAACACTATGACGGTTTCTGAATGCGATCAACGGGGGCTTCAGCAATGACCCGGAAGTCAACGACAAAATGTTTGTCTGACCTGCTGTCTTTAACCAGTTTTATATAATGTTCGCCGCTGACGTTAACTTCAGATGGCTGCAATGATTCCGCCAGCTACTAAATGAACAGGATGACAGTCAACATTTGTTATAATGAACTGAATTGCTGACCGATAACTGATAACTGATCGCTGTAACGCTGATAACTGCATATGTATATGTATATATTTGCTGGTAATATCAAACTATTTCCGTGAAGGCATGGTTGAAGATTCACGGGCTTTGTCGAAGATTAGAGACTCATGGCTATCAATTGTTACCGGAGACCGGCAATTCGGGCTTTAGATTTTAACGTGTTCATACGAATTCCGGTGGCGACATCCGCAAAGGGACGTACTGCAGCCTTCGGCATGGCTCACCGACATCTACTCACTCGAAATGCGCGTTTCGTGTCAAAATGCATCGTAATTGCGTAACGAGTCTCTTCCTGGCGAATTCTTATGACCCGTGTCGCAAACATGCTCTGTGAACGCAGTCTGTATCTGCTGCGCCTCTTGAGCATCGCCCTGTTGAAAAGAAGTCGCGACATGCGGTGTGCTGACGCTGTGTTCGGTGTTGGGCACCCCGCCAACTTTCGACCCGGCACTGCCGGCTGTTCCGGAAAGTGATGCAACGGCCTGTATGGATGTAATTATTACCGTTGACTTATTCAGGCATTGTCTGGAACAATGTTTGTTCGAGTTTGCGATGCATGTTGAAGAACACCCGCCGTCAATCCCGCGCCTTTTGACTCTTACATGAAGCGTCATATAATCTTGTTAACATATGGATAACGAACGTGCGATAATGGCTGGCGATTTCTTGGACAACGGCAACGGCGTCGCGCTGTTGAAGTTTTCAAACGGTCTGATGTTCAATGAAGATCGATGATGCGCGGCAGCCATGACACCCGGCGTTTCCCTGATGGTGCAGCTCCCCTATGCGTCGCGATAACGTAACATGCATCGATGATAAACGATCCCGTGTTGAGGCATTTGAATGCTGAAACAGACACCGGTTTGAAGGGACGACAAACGACCCACGTCACGTTAATCTGCTGCCCACCCATATCATGAAAACGTATCTCTGACGAGGAAAACTTTGAATGCCATCCGTTTCATCCATACGCATAGCTTTACGCAGTGCTTTGGAGACTGAGATGTCGGACAGTGTATGCGGCTGGCATGTCGACCAGCCGTCTGTCGGCGGTTACTGCCCGCTCATCGATAGACATCAGCATAACCGGGCGCTGTGTCGGATCGACCAGGCCAGGCGAAGAGCACCAGCGGAAGGTCACTCGACACGAACGTGCGTTAAGGAGTGACGACCCTTACGAGCGTTGTGGCGAACTTCGGGCAATGCACCGAGCTGGCATTGAACCACGTCCATCGCTTTCACGAACATCATCAATAAAGAGTTTTGTTGTTACATTACGGCTGAGGAAAGTTGTTATGGCGGCGAATAAACGAAGGTATCGTTGACGGTACGTGTTTGCCGTATGTGCGTATCGGCTTTCGAAGAAGAACGTGTCTATCGTATTGATAAGAGAATGTTCGTATTGTCGGCGATTACATACATGTTTGTGTGGGCAAATCAACAGGCGCAACATACCGGAACCATATGCCAATCAGTAGACTTGTTAACAGACTGTAATGTTAATGGTTGATGAATTTCTCCGCAACTTAGACCAGCTGCGAACTGGATATTGATTCGCGTAATGCTGAAAATCATCAATGATGTCTGCATGACTGCGTTTGATCAATGGCACGATTTCATCAGTGAGTTTCATCATTTATTGAACGCGTGATTAATAATCTTTCGGCGTTACAAATTTGTTTGGTGCGTCGATTATGTGCAAACGAGCAATGAGCCTGTTAACGAAATCTGGTGTGAACGATTGACTTCAGTGAATGATACGTTACGCTGAGTGAAGTCTGAAAGTTTGATGAGTGACGATTCGCTGCATCATGTACGGTTTTAACTTTATTGTTTTTACCGTACTGCTGACCTGATCCTGAACATAGCGCCACCGCTCTGAAATTACCTTCATGGAAGTTTGTTCATTTAACCGGAGATATGTTGATATTCAATAATGTTGTGTCATTGTTTGATAAATTTTCGCTGCCGGAATCAGGTATCGCCTTCTTCTGTTGTCCATCTGTGGTGGCTGTATTCATCGCCTGTTTTCATCGCGAATTTGCTCCTCACTCGTTTATACTGGCACGGTTGTTCATTTCGGCAGCGAAACTCGGCCCGTTACGATGCGCCAACGGTCTGGCTAAGAGCCGGAATGCATTCGATACTGAATACGGCACGGTTGATAGATACGATGTCGCCGGAAGCGGTGCATCAACTGATATCGTCCGCTATTCGAGATCGTGATCATGTCATCTCATATACGAAACTTCGAAAACCGACCGGAAAATTGCGATCTCCGCTGCGATCGCTGTTAACCATTCACCTTCACTTACTGTATCGCGGCTGAATTTTGCAGTTAAAATATCTTTGACCCCAGATACATTGATAATAATTCGGCCCGACGGTGTCACTGGCTTCAGAGGCCCTTCATTTAGTCGATACCTGACGGCGAACTGAACGATATCTGTGGAAGGGCTGGCGCAATGTAGTCAGACGTCGATAACGAAGTGTTAGACCAATCTTGAACCGAAGATATTATGGCCGGTGCAATGTTCATTAATTACCGAAACGCATTTTGACGTGACGCTGTCTTCGGTAGAAATGATTACATTTCGGTTTATTACAAGGATTGATCTTTCGGGCACCAATCAGTTCATCCGCTGATAGCGGCTTCGTGAAAGGACCTCATATGGCGGAGAAATGATTAAGATAATGACGCGTCTTCAAACCGGCGAGATCTAGTATATTCTGACCGATCTTTAATGATGCTGGGCTGAAACGACCACTTGTTGATTGCGTGGCAAATCCGGACATCGACTGAAGTTTACCGAGTCAATATCTGGCGTACGTATATAGATCCCCGTATTTACCGTCAATACTGGTCTGTTTGAACACGAATTTACGTAATTTATTAACTGGAACGTAGTAATGATTGTTTTGCTGACGACAACGAAGGCGATGGTAGCCAGTCACTCGTCGTCTGGAATTCTGGCGGTAAATTGTGGCAGAGTCAAACTCTGTGCCACCTGGAAGTGGCGATAGTACTTTCGCTTCACTCATACCTAGCGTGGAAGATCTTGTTTTGACCTGAAATTCTTGATCCCGCTGAAAATTTTGGTACTTGATCGACAGATCTGACTTCGTATTTCGATGATATCCCGAATCGATTTGCGTCGACGCATTAACATATTCTTTAAGGACATACTGTTCATTGATTGAACAAATTTCTGCTTTAATATCGTCAGTTTATTATGGATATGATTATTCACGCTTATTCGGCGAATTTTAAGGCTTCAAAATTAGGATTTATTTGAAGAAATCCAAGGAATCGCTATTGGTATTTATTTGGTGGTTTATATTTAATATTCAGCTTTATTTTCGGTTTACGTCAAAGTTGACCGTTGTCAAATACGGAAAGACTGCTTTGAAGTTAACGCGGTCGTTAGCAATGTCGTTTTTGCCGAATTCTGTTCAATGACGCCAAAATGAAGTCGACACAAAATAATGATTATCGTAAAAGCGCGAACAAAAGTTGTTTTCATTTTCGAACCGTACTGGAATAATGACTTCGTACGTATGCAATTGCAATTTACCATCTCGATAAACTCCGAAGTCGCGGCTTTGCCGGTGTCGTAATGACGGCGACGTGCCGAGTCTGACGGTCTGAATCTTAAAGTATAATGCGAAACTTCACTACTGACGCAATATATTGTTGCTGGATTTAAACATTCAAAATGCGGTGGTTGTACCTTTCAACTTCAGCGTATTGTTGGTTATGAAAGCGGCCAGGAGATATCGTCGGGCTGACCGCAGATCGTCAACAGCAGTGGTATCGGTACGTATACCAGTTTCGGTATCGACGATGATACATGATTATCGATGATTCTTATAATGGCATTTGGTTCGAACATGGTGAGCTGGTACCGTTAGAAGATATTTCCCAATTAACGTCTTAAACCGACGGCTTTGTCTTCAACGGTAACCAGGTTGAAAGACAATAACTACTGCGTACGTAGTATAAATTATGTCGTATATGTAAACAAAATGTGATGTCGGCATAATCTCCCCAAAGTGCTGCGGACGTCAACGATCGACCACATGTTAAATCTGACTGAAAACTGTTAAACCCGGTAGGCTATATCGACATAACGTGGATGAAGGATTGACGACGATTATGACGGCATTCTTCATCAACTTTCGACGAAGATGGGGACTGACTGTTTCCCTTATTCAGATAATTCTTTCAATGGAAGTTCCATCAGAACTGACGGTGTTGGATCGCGACGCAATACTGGCATCGATGTTAATTCGAACGTTCCTTTTTCAATGGCATATGATCGAATAAAGATAAAGAAACAGGCAACTTTCTTCGATTTTCTGCTGAAATTATTCTGTTAAAGCCAAAGTATTCTTATCCTCGTAAACCTAGGATTAATAATATTATTTTAACCTCTTTGTAACAAAACAGGGCTATTTTCGAAATATTTGTAGATGAGAGAGAACCATTTGAAGCGTGACCTTGTCATGAGCGACTGCGGAAATGAATTGGTAATAATTAACCATCTATGGCTATGCACGGTTCGTATGCGTGTTGAACCTTTTCGTTCGATATGGGCCGTTCCAGGCTCATGCCACATTTCGCCTGAATTGAGCTCGAGACTGTTCCTGCAGTATTATGCCTTGGGGACTGTACTGTAACATGGTGCTGGATGTGTAAAATGGTCGCGTGTGGGTAACGTGCCAGATTTCGTGGTTACTGAGGAACTCCTTACATTTTTATTGCGTATCGTTGACCCATTGCGTATTGTGCATATGTTTCTTTTGATAAGCGATCAGGATTATTTCTCGAAGAGATGTTGTTGTTATCGTCATAGTTGCTTTATTTCGTAATTCGAAACCCGATATTTGAAGCAGATATTATTCGAAGCATCTTATGGCTTACCCTTGTCATGTATGAAGTGTCTTTGACAATGCGGTGGACATAGTGACCATCACGGCTGCCAGCGGCTATGGGCGAGGAGATGAAGGCATTGCGGTTGTTCACCGGACGAGAAATCACGGAAGGACGGGCATCAGCATCGCGTACATAATGCGGTAAATGCGGTCGTATGGCATTCGCGGCACCAGATGATCATCTGTCCCCGGGTATCGATGTTCTGTACAGGCTGCTCGGTCGGCGAAATCCCGAACCCTGTTTGTTCGCTGTATTGATGAAAATTATGTCGAGTGATTGGAAACGATTTGAATGTTGAAAGAAGATAACAGCGGTACCGAATGGTGAATATAGATGCTCTATTGAGAATACCGAAGTAATAAGGTTATAATTAACTTTTGAAAGGCGATTTGGCGTTACGGTCTTTGCGGACTTTGAATTGCGCGGTGTCTTGTATTGACGTATTTTGTGGGGAATGCTGCGTTTCAATCAACGTCTGAGGTAGATATGGCATCACGAGATCGGCCCATGTTGCGAACGTTCAAAGTGAATAGTGATTTTATCATGAAAATGAATGCGGTTTGTTGCCGACCTGAGGAATATGACGACATTCATATGAAATGAAGTGTCACACATCAACGATAAATACGTGCACAGTAACGGCAGATACCAGTATCCCGTTATCCTCTTAGCTTTTGGAAAAGCATTTGTAGAATGACGCCGGCTTTGTAAAACAAGACGCTCATGACGGCTGAAGGCTAACCAGTCGGTATGATTTGGATAACGCCGCTTGGCACCGGCGATATCGGTAATATCGGTAAGGACAATTCGATCATCAACATGAAATGCGCAGAGTAAGATAAGAGCTTTATTTTGATGTCTGTACTTGTTGAAACGATACCGTATATTGTTTAAAACCGCTATAAAGTTTGAATGCTGAGTGACGTCTAGAAGTACGGCGATTTCTTCGTTGTTTGCCGCGGATTTATGATGGTACGTGTCGTGGCAAACCTTCCGACCTTCGACGTGATAGCCAATGCGGCCAGGTCGGAGGCAGTCCCTGTTTTTGTTCGTGGACGTCTCGCGTATTTCTTTATGATGTTTATAACCATCGAGTTGATATCATGATACTTTTCTGTATTGTTGATGAATCATTTTATGCGGTCTTTAACAACTTGTACGTTGATGACAACGAAGAGACGGTAATTATGCATTGTCCTTTACCCGATAACTCGGGGCTTTCACTAAATTCGACGGTGGAGATGGCGATAATACCACGCTAAGCGGCTGTTTACCATCTTGTGATGAAGAACTTGCAACGACGAATCGAACGTCGTCAATGTTCGAAGTAAGCTTAGATCGGGGGTGATAATGTTTTGCTGGCGGTAACTGTTCAATAACGGCAGTGTGGCTGCGACCCGCACCGTAGTAGTCGGGCCGAGATTGACTGCGGCATGACGGCTACCCATTATCAACGAATACCCGGTCGTCAATATCGGTTAGCAATGATAATCGGTTTGACTGGAGCCCTGAACGTGCCAACGACGAAATTGATGGTTGGACTTATTTTCCTTATATTGAATGCGGTGTGGGCTGGAAGATCGCGATTCGAACGCTTAAAATATGGTAGCGGGATGCTGCTGTCGTGAACTGGTCGTGAAGGCGTAATATTATTCACCAGTCGAGATGATGATATACTCAGTGAACTGGCACTATTTCGGTAACTGGTACCGACCACATACATCGCGCGCGTCATATGAAGCGATGTCTCAAGCACGACGTTTATAAGACGTATACAATATGACCTTTGTTGTGGCAATCAATTGCCTATTTTAGATGACCAAAAGAACTATGGCACAGGCTGCACAGCAGAGGCTTTCATGCGAAATCGCCGACTGTTTTGCTTACGTGTAATGCGCTTACGTTCATTTCAGCTATTTTCGAAAGCCAGTCGACGAGTGTACGATGATGTTTTGTTTATGTCTTGTCGACGAACCGCATATAATCTATTCACCACACGAACACAGTACGCAGCATACGCACGCACACACGCGAAACGCACGGCATACGCACGCACGCACACACACGACCGTCACCATTAATATTAAACGCTTGAAATGCGGGCATGTTACGAACGTAAATCACTTTCAGCACACTATATGACGCACAACGATTGACGATATAGAAGTTGTTATTGGCAGATGAGAAGGTGATGACTGTTTCCGTGGATATACAACTTCTTTACGGTTCGGTGGCGGGCGACGTTTCGACATTTGGGATGCGTGATAAAACGTCTTATACTGAAAGGTAAAGAGAAATTTGTATAACCGTGGAAGTAATTAGCGTACCATTTATGTTTCTGATATTTTAATGATCTTCCTTCTGATGTTTGAGGAGGCTTCTTCAATGTCCTTCATATTTCGCCTGATGTTCACTTCCATGTCGGTAACTAACGTAATTGAACCAGCTCATTTTGTTTTGTTTGCTGTTTAGCGCTGCGCTTCAACAATATTGCTCTATGAAGCGACGATATTAATCAATGATCTCGGCAAGATCGTTGACCGGCGCAGAAGATCTACGGTGTTAGTACGACGCGACGTATTCGACAACTTGACTTCCACCCGTCTGGTGACACTTTGACCAACGGAATTTGGCGACTGGCGGTCTGGATATCGATATCTTCATTATGACCAGCCCTATATGTTAACCGATTGTTCATATTTCATTTTGCTTTCGCATTACATTTCTTGGAAACTGACGTTGTTTTGAATGACGGACTTCAGTCGCTGAAGCATGGACAGCACAGAAGAGAGCAACTTATGAGAGTTTGTGCGAATATGAGCTACCGGTTGATAGTTATCACTCCGGGAGATGATAACTGTTTGTCATCGTCACCTCTATTGCTTTATTATGTATTATTTATTGCGATTCTTTGTTTCGTCGTGACATATGATCCCTCTATTGACGGCTGGGCGAATAATGATCAGCGAAGTGCGCGGGTACAACGGCTTGCCCTATTTCGCGACCTGCTTACATAAAGAAACGGTGGTTTGCTGACGCGATATATTTTTATCTTTTACCCGGCTTTCACGTTGCGCTGATTTTGATACCAGTTCGGCGTCTTCTTAACAAATAACCGGGCTGGCCAGTTCGGCTTATCGACTGGCGATAAACGGCAATACGTATTGTTCTATTGTGTTCGCCATTATTTTGACGCTGATGTTCTGAATGGGCGGTGCCAATTCGACTTCAAACTTTACCGAACTGCGAGGCTGTCCTTTTCTACTGTTTTATTCGCTGTGGGCTTTGGGCCTGTGGCTGAAAACTGTCTGTTGAATGTTTTCGCGCTCTGTTCGACCGAACTTATCAGTGATTTATCGCAACGTCGGTATTGAGAATATTGCTATCGTCCATGTTTCGAGCACGAATAATATTCTGACGAATGTCTGTTGTTCTACATGGATTGATGTCAGTTTCATTTATTATTATTTCGTATGCGATATTTTATCGTTGCGATACAGAATTGGCATGTTGTGCCTAATAACTCATGACGTGTCACGGTTCGCTGCGGTGGTGATCGTACAGATCGTCTCGTTGACATTATTGACTTTCTTCTGTTTATATGCATTGTATATTTGCTGGGCAAAACAAATATCAAGGAACGCTGAAGGCACGGAAGTGTTCCTTTATTCTTTCCTGGCTATCTTCACGACTTATCGCGCGTGAATGATCTGGTAAATGGAAGATTTCGCGATTAATTCGATGATTCCCCATATTTGTTCCCTCGGTATAATGTTGCGGAATTTATGTTTCGGCTTGCAGAATGTTGTTAACTCTTGAATTGTTCTGAATCGCTGGAAATCAGATATTGATTGTTCGTGCTGTATTGATACTTTGTTGACGCTTGTCATGTGAATTTTATTTGGGTATTTCGCTAGTGTAATGTGTAGAGATGTTTATTGATATTGACCTTTGAGTTCAATATTGCGTCATTAAACCCTTTCGCCCTGGCAATGCGTCCCATCTTTGATACGTAATCGAAGGCTACGATAATCGAACGCGCGTGATAAATAACTGATATCCCGGTATTTAAATCGTTTGTAACATTGATAGTTTAAAATCATGAAAAAATATGTCGAAGTACGGCTTACGAAAACAATGTGAAGCTATTCAATAAATAGCCGACCAGCATTTAATGAGTCCCAGCTGAAGAAGAGAAGACGAAAGGCTGTGCTGACGCTATATGGCATGGTGGAGTGAAATACGGAATAACCGTTCCTTCATGAACATATGTCAACGCAGTATGGTGTGACTTTGGTGTACATTTCTGGCGATCTTTGAGGAGAGATTGTGCGTGCGCTTTACATTTTTAGAAAGTAGTTATAAATCGCTATGAGCAATAATATCGCCTTCATAACAATCAGCTTTAATCTTTAACATAA
This sequence comes from Haliotis rubra, assembly GCF_003918875.1. Taxonomy (NCBI): domain Eukaryota; kingdom Metazoa; phylum Mollusca; class Gastropoda; order Lepetellida; family Haliotidae; genus Haliotis; species Haliotis rubra. The sequence goes on from NW_025766120.1 coordinate 48,764, forward strand.
ATGGTCGGGTGAAGCCTGTACGGCATACGGTATCTGGGAATTTAATGTAAATGACACAAGCATTATACTATTTGCATGTAAAATAAGTATATCCCCATTTGCGGCTACTCAAGAGTACGTTAAATATTTCGCCAGTAACATTCATGTACTTGCTCCCACAGACCAGTACCAACACGTAATAATGGCACAATGTATGAATGTTTTGCCCCGTCGGCCACAAAACATATCGCGAATACGGCTTTCAACCAGCGTTGTATTACGTGGAAAGCTGCCAGGCGAAGCGGCTGATAATATGCGTTCAATGTATGTGCTGCAGTTGTCAGCCAGGTTTAATTCTTTAATAAATATAGGCAGAAACGAAAACAGCAATTACCGTCGGTAATCGAAACACCATAAATCAAACGAACTCATTGTTAAAGCGAATGTTGACTGCAATGTCGAAGCGCAGTCTTCAGCGATACGATAACTTTTACAGTTGTGGGCTTCATTAACCGACGAACACCACATGGCGAAATCGATATAACCGAGCGGTTGCTGCAATAACTTTTAATTTTTTGTGTTAACTTCCACTAATATGAAACCGCGATGTAATGTTGGTTTTCTCTAGCAATAATAATTGATCTTATTGTCATATAACGACGTTTATTTGTTTAGCTGTATTGGCATCGGTAATTCGCAACTACGACTGATATTATTACTTGAGTCAGCGATCTTACGCTGGTATGAGTTGCTGGCGTCAGCCCACCGAACCGTTCTAAATTCGACGTGAAAACATGTTCTGACACCGGCAATATGATGCGCAAAATGGCGCCGCTATTTCAATATTGTCATGTATTCAATGTTGTCCGTTCTTGGCTGGATTTTGTTCTTTGTGCGGTTATGCCGTTCCATTTGAAGGACGAGGACTGGTATATCTGCGTGTCATTGCGCCATATCACTGTTTAGACTGCCATGTAATGAAGCGGCATCAATACGAAATGCGTGGTTTTGTTATCCCTGTTGCGTGACCAGATATTTAAAGATGTCTGTATCCCGAATACGAATACATTATGGAGGATAGATGTTTGACAGTTCAATCATTATTTCAATACCGCATAAGTCCATTCACGCATCACTTCAATGTCTTTGCAATTTTGAGACAAAAGATCAGGGGAACACAACATACTTGATACGTAATTCGCTGTGTATAGCGACGAATGTGCTTCTTATGCTGGTGCTTTCTTTCACTGCGGTTGAATGATGACCAGCTGTTGTCGAGCAACGGATATAAACAACAGTACGATGAAGCGCGGCTTTGACAAGAAACACCCACGACTGATATGGTTATTTCCTGCCCTACTGGTTTTGGCTGCTGTAATTTCCGGAAGCTCATAACAACTATGAAACTTAACATTGCCGTTTATGTCAACTGGGCTGAACGTCTTTGAGCAATATTGCAGCGGCTTTCGCGTGTTGAATTCAAACCCGAGCGATAATGAATGGCACAATCACTAATCATCCCGTCTCGGTAAACGGCACTGAAGGTATGAAATGCCAGAGATTCCATTTGCGCAATGGTGACATTGTTAAGGGATTCGTTTATGTATGTTCGCAACGGCTATCGAATGATTTTGTTTTGTAGTTTTTGCCGTTGTATCGAAAACAGGCTTTGGCTTCGGTGATTAATGTGATTGGCGGTGCAAATGGCTTTTAAATGTAACATCTTGACCACCTATTGAACGGGCCTGGAAAGGTATCGATGCTTCTCACCGTGCTATTTTTGGTACGAAGCGTTACCCCGGAAACAATATTTGCCATATTTAATTAAACTTTCACGAGCATTAATCAAAGGCCTCGAGATTTATGAACAAATCTATCCGTAACAACTCCATCTATCATCTGTGATCGTAAAATGTTAATATGACGTTTACTGCCATCTTAATTTGGTGCTGTTTTGTATATCGCCAATAACCGCGACAAAGATGTTTATGGTGGTGGTCTTTAACTATCGCGCAAAATAAAGTCAACGTAAATATCTGGAAATTATTGACCAAGGTTGAACAATACGGCTTTATTAATCTGAAAGGGCAGTCGTGAAGCAATTTGAATGCACAGATGCAGAAATAAGCGATGACCTTTGACCCAGTTGGTTGATTGCATATGGGACGCAAGGTTTACGTGGCAGAGCGGGCGTATGCTTAGGTACGCCGGTCTTCGGTTAGATTAACGGGGAAGGCTCGGTGGGGCTGCGTATGTTTGACGTACACCTTCTGCATATCCCTTTAAAAATGTATTTGGGCTGAGTATCTGTTCCTTTCCGGGGAGCCAGTCGAAGTAACCTTTGTTGATGCATATGCACATGACGCATGATTTCGGTTATTTCTTTCGTCGTGATCTGGCGAATAGTACCGAATTTAATAACTTGTTCCCAAAGAACATATCGAAAGGCTATCATCTCTGTAATGCATAGAATTTCAGCTGTTTTGATGATGTTTATTTATTGAACATTAACGAATAATATCGTGCTCGAGGTAGTAACAACTGACCTGTGAGAATGGATATTGGCATATTATATTGTGATATAATCTCATACGTACATCGTCATTGTTTGCGTATCATCGGTTCAAGTGGTATTTATGTGAAGATAATAGCGGGCTGTAAACTGTTATTATCGCCTGTTTGTATTGTTTATGTCGGCTGAGGGTGTATCGTGAATATATTGTTCATATTTTTATTAGCTGAAACTTTGTTGATCTGTTTATCAGCTATACGTATTAACCAACGGTCTTTAGAAGCAGATGTATGCGGCAGATGTATACGTCACGTATTCTAGAAACGAATATGTGCTAATAGTAATATAAAATCTCGCGTATTCATTTGTCAGTAGTCGAAGTGATATTGATCCTGAACAACAAGAACATCGATGACTTGAGCAAATCATGGCTGCTTATCGTCTGAAGTGCTTTTGTCTATGGTATTAGATCGGCTGAAGTTTGAACTTGCGGTACGTGGCTAAATATGGTAATGCGTGCTATTGAACATGTACAGTAATCGGCTTTCAGCAATATCGTACAAAACCGCCTGTTGTCGTGCGCATTACCAGGAAATTCACGCAGATGATATGGCGTTATAGATGAAAGTGATTTCTGTTACCATCATTACCGAACTGAACGATGCTATGCTTGAAGCATATGTTTATCGGAATCTGACGGCACATCGTAACGATGAATACGATTTTGAACGATATATATGTTGACGTCGAACGTCGCTTCGCGAATAGGGCGAAGAAACGTATCACGAGAGCGACAACACCGGACGAGCGATAACGCGGACGAAAGCGATGGCTGAACGAAGGAAACGAGACGGCGAAGAACGAAGGCGAAGAGAAGGCGATATTTCCATGATTTGCGTCTGCATGATTCTTGCGCTATGCGGGAAGGCTTTATCGCGTTGCAGTCGTCATAAACTTTGAAATGAACAATACTCAATACTGTGGCGTTACACCAATTAATTCGCAAAACAATGATCAACAATAACTTCCGAAACGGTATTCATTTTCGTTGAGAATAAATGATTTCAAAGGATAGCAATCGACTGACCCGCATCGCTATTAGACGCAGATCTGACTTGCGACACCATTGATAAATTTCTGTTGAACCCTTGCCATTGTATAAACTTCTGCCGGGTTTAATCTTCGACTTCCGTCATACGCCTACCGAACCAGCGCTGAACGTCGACCGACGTGGAAGTGATTTAATGAAAACGTAATAAAGTATTATTTGTGGAGATAACGCTTTATAAACACCTGGCTATTATTTAGTAGTGGACATGAAAATTTGAAGTTGATTGCGGCCAGCAAACTAATGAAGCTCGAAGTGGTCTGAAGTTGTGCGACGGTAAAACTGTTGCCGATAAGCTTCAATAAGTACTGTACTCAAATAGATGAAAGAGGTTAAATGTTAAAGAGCTCGGAAATATGTTTATGTTTGGGGACATTGCGTTGTCTGACAACCGACCCGGTGACCGGTACCGGATAATCATTTTACCTTTGTTATGACTTGGCGAATGGCGAGTTTATTCTTTGAATTTGGGGTGGCAGCGCTGGCGGTGTTTTATTTGTTTTCGAGCCCGGTCGGCCAGTTTGGAAATGATTTGAACAATGAAGGCTTCCCGAAGACCGGTGAGTACTGGTGGCACTGGCTTCTTTTTCTGCTGCCATATATATAACTTTGAGTCGGAGATGAACAGTTTATATTTAATGAGGAGTTTATCGTGATTGAATGATGAAGGGCGAGATTTTCCGGTGTGAATGTTTGTGGATGTTGTTGTGCGTACGATGATCGCCTGTTAACTATAAATTCATTTGATCGCGCGACGTGAGTTGACCAGGTATGGAAGCAGATAATGAAGATTGGATTCAAGCATTGAACGGTTTCCGATCATCTCTGAAGTGAAATGTTGCGAGAAGGTGGTGGACTGCGTGATCGCCAATCATTTTAATGCGACGACGTCGGCTAACGGCACCTTTGCTTTTATTCTCGATGAACTGCTCCGATGATGACAATGAACTACGCTTTGGCGGTGAATAACGGGCGACATGGATACTTGATTACAAGCTCGCTTTCGCCAATGTGTTGAAATTATTGCCGATGATTTTGACACGGATGGTGTTTGGATGCAATGGTTAACGATCGTTGGAGACGATATTGGTGCTGGCCGCTCATTAATGGAAATCACCATGAACAGATAACTCGTCGCAATCGCATAATGGAATCCCTCCCTTTAATCTGGCGCTTCCGGTATCAATTCAGTGGTTGGTGTCGTTAAAGTTGATTATTATCAGCGATTTCGGTCACGTCACCAAAGCGTTATTGCGCTGCTTACGAAATGGCAATGCCGAAGAGATGCTGCGTCGCCCGGCAATAAGATATTCTCTAGGCGATCAGGGGTATACGAAGCCATTCAGACATGCATTGCCGGTACGAAGATGACTTTCCGGTTACATGTCGTTCGTAAATATATAAACGACCGCTTTCTCAAACTTCATCTTTCTCTCGCGCTGATAAGCTTTCAAATCTCGTTTTCTTCGTCTTCGCGTCATCGCACCTATATCGCATCGCTTTTCATAATCTTTCGTTATCGCAAATCTCCGCGTTCAATCTCGTGTCGCCGTATTATCAACTTTCAAATCTCAGTATCGCTTTATACGTACCAGACGAAACGTTATGGCAACCGCCATCTGGAACTGTCGGGTGAATCGGCACATGTTTGACGCCTCGACCACGGCTTCATCGATAACTGATGACTTCGCCAATTCGCGCCAATGATATCTTCGCGTATGCGACCGATAAGAACGAGAATCCGAACTTAAACCGGTCTACGTTGCCAGGGCATGAGAAAGGCGACACGATGATCACGGCGGTACTGATACGAACGCCCGCAACACTGACCGGCGGTTGCGGTCGGTCGTTGCAAAGGCAATCTCGACGATAACCTATTCTTACCGGAACTTGCGTTTTGTAGCGAATGAAAATGCGCGGTAAATCGCATCATTATGGTGCGGTGGCGTACGTTAAATATCTTCGGTGATATAACGATTGTTAAACGCGTTTTATATTTCGAATAGCAACGACGAAGTCTTCTTCAGCACAATTTCTGCGACCCTTTGCTGACGTAATGAAGGCAACAATATTACTCTCATGTTTCATATAATTCTCACTCTCGACCAGATGACGATTTGACCAATGACATTTCGACTCGGCTTCGCGGAGGTAAAACAAACTTTGGAGGTGTACGAAGTACGCACGAATGTGTACCAACCGATAACAATGTTATTATGGAAACAGTACCAACAATAGTGGTGGTTTGAAGTCGGAAATCGACGGCTATTCGGCCGTATCTGACCCCAAACTGAGGAATTTTCATTTCATTATGTCGGAGATGAGATTGTAAAGACCCTGTCGGCAGAGGAACGACAAATCACCCGGATCAACTGTAACAGTATAAAACGACAACCAGATATGAAATCGATTACATATAAAACGAACATGAACCCATGAGTAGATCGCTGTGCGAGGACCGTAGGCTTTTACGTTATGAACTGAAACAGACGACAGCGGCTTCCGTAACGGTTTTCATTATCGACGACCGATTACGCTCCAACGGACGATAACACCGGCAGGTCTCCCTGCGGTTGGCATTACTGGAATAGATCAGCCTTCACGTTCCGTGTTGCGGGACCAAGTATACGGCGACTTTTATGGCAATCAACCAAACGCAACTGGAACATAATGGCGACTGCTGCGTAAACGGCGAACGTGTTGTAACGAAGTGGTGAAATTCGTGTTTTCAGTTTATGGAAGAGGAAACTGATTTTTGCCAGGCGCTCTGGCACCAATTTTATTGACGGGTTAGCTGTTCTCCGACGGTCGGCTCGATCTTTGTGATCTGTTTGATGTTATCTAACATTCAACTCGTTTTTATTATCGCGTATTATCAGAAATTTCGATAATTCGCGATCTGTCTGCCTCATCTCGCCAAAGAGGCATTTCTGTTGTCGCTGTGATTATGCAGTCGTTCAACTGGCCGACTGCTGATATTTCAGTTAAGCTGAAATATGTCAACGGTTTGTTAATAGTCTATTAACTGATTCCGTGCGTTATGGCTTCGTCTTTCGAAGTGTTAAATTGTGGAATTGAAGAAACGAAATCTAATGGTCAATCTATGGTGCGTTTTAAACACTTTCAAACTTTCGTTATCTGAATCTGAAGGCGTTGGTTTATTGAGAACAAACAATTTAGGCTTTATTGGCGATGTTCGCGTCTTTCCTGACGTCTAACGATAAATGAAATGGAATGTCCGTTAACGACGAATGGTCAAAAGATAAGTCTTTAATATCGTGAAGTGACAACTGAGTTCTATGGTACTATTTCGAAACGATATTTTCGATGGTGTATGCGTTAACGCGGAAGTGAAGACGTCAATCCGGCTGATGATAAAACTGGTATGTTACATTGATCAAAGTCTCCTTGTCGATATTACGATTCTTTAAAATTGGTCCGGTATGAAAATCTGCTGGAACCATTTAGAGTTCCGCAATCGTAATCTCGGTGCCAGATTTAATAGAACGCGACGCCGTATGTTATGCGACCGGAAGCCGCATTTCTCAAAATCTTATTAATTGCCGAATGAATCGGTGACTTTCTTCAAAGTTGGGTGAACGATTCGCGAACCGTGATTTATGGCTTTCCATGCAGGTAATTGAAACAATGGCATTTTATCAAAGTGCTGGGCGCGGTGACTTCCTGCATGTCTAAATCTGAAGGTGACACGATTGTTGACGGTATTATTGGCCGACAGCTTCCTGTCAACATAACGTGGATGAAGGACGACGACATTGGCGCTTACTGTCGGCTTTCATGAACGGAAGGATACTGTTGCTGTAGATCGTCTTTGATGGAGTCTGGAAAGGATTCATGAAGAATTTGTCGGATCTATCGAACGGTACGATGCATGGAACGTTGTTTTCGTCGGTTCTGCAAATCGGTAAATAAACCAGAGGTATTTTCCATCTTAGTTTTTAAGGATTTATTAGTATTGACCAATATTATTTTGGCCCTCTTTAACAGGTGATTTTCGAAATCTTTTACCCATTGACTATAAACGATGATGGTGATCGAGGCCAGTTTACGCCGCGCTCGGCTGTATTCCGGATGGCGGCGTTGTCGGTCTGGACGTAATCAGTGATCGGCTGGCATGATCGTTACACAATTGAACCGTGATGTCGTCAAACCGACATTTTATTCGCCGACCAGTCGATAACTCTTACATTTGGCATGGTACTGAAGGACGATTCAACCCTGACGGCTTTCGCTGATCGACTGCTAAACGAAGTTCGCGAATTAATGACGTAATGAAGGCTGAGCTGTAAAATGAAGGTGATCGTTATTATCGTGTTAACGTCTGCGGATCGCGATATCTGGTAACTTTGATTGTTTCTGTGAACATTCTTCCTGGTGATAACCGCTACTTTCGACCACAAGCTGCCGTTACTTACGTAATATCACCGTGGATCCGACGTCTGGTATTTTGCGGGATTAAGATCACGTATTTATGGAATTGATCTCGATGACGATTGGCTATTATTCGGATATGACGATAATGACTGTCAAGGATTCTGATTTTGAAGGATGACTCATTCATATGTCTGTTGCTTTATTCATTCTTAGCAATTATACAAACCATATATTTATTAAAGGCTTGACGATTTATCATATGAAAACAGCTGTCTTTACATTACAGCCGCATACTGGTGGAAAATAGTATCGCTCAACGAACTTCCCGTAGCTGCTGACGAAGGCGACAGTTAATGGGTGCCATCACACCATCATCTGAACGAAAATCGGTGCCACGAAGGATGTGACATCAACGCATTAGCGCTTGCGGTGCCAAGAACAAATCCGACATTCACCGTATAACGTCTCTCCCGTGTTCAGCTTCTAGCTGCTTTCGAATGTATCCGTCTCGAGCCCTGTTTATGCTGTGACCGAAAGAAGGCCTATAGGTGAAAATATTTCACTTTTATATGTTGCCATTTTGAAAATTCATTGCAATAACCAACGAAAGTGAAGGGAATTATCTGAATGCAATGAAGACAATTCTGTGAAGCATTGCAGGTACGCTTATTAAACACGTGCGGCGAGCAACGCTCACAGCTTCGTAACGCTCTGCGGTGTCACCGATTACATTAATTATACCATCGTATGATTTTGCTGACGCCACCGTTGTTTTGTCCACCATCTGTCTCGTGAAGACGAATGAAGCATAATTTGTCCGCAGCGTAGGACACACTTACACCCGGTGTCATGACCGGTAATACATGCGCAATCACGTACATGTATTTCACAATGGCACCAGCCCGATTGCGTACCTGCTAATAACTCATTAACGCGGCGTATACATGTTTTTGACATGGACGTACGCCTTTCTCATTACTGACCACCGCCATTACAATCATATTATTTGTCGTTTTCGTAAAGTTGGTAGTGCATTTCATACGCCTTGTAACAATAACTTTGCGTACTATCTTGACCGATTGGTGACGATAAATGAACGCTAACATGAACTTTTAAAGACTTAACGTTCGATGCGTGACCAGCGTTGAGACGACAATATGCCTGGTTCCTTTCTTCCAGCGGCTTGCGAATGTACATCTCTTATGGTGGAAAGACGCTTTAATGGTGGTCAAGACGACCGAATAAACTCGAGCTGTTCATGCGTCTGTATTCTGCAGTGCCCTGCGCGAACGGGCTACCCAAGGCATCTGCGCCGAACTTTAATGCGATTTTTCCGGAATGGTGAAGCCGCCTGAATGTTGGTATTCTGACATTAATCTCTTTGTTGTGATCAATGCACCGTCAGTATTCGCCTAAATGATGATGAACCGATCGGTGACACTCATGCAACCATCGTGACGTCATGCGTTACATTAATTATGGCGTTATATTGGGCATTGGTAATGACCTTCCCGTGTTAACGTGATTGTACTACGGCCAAAACCATATATATATGTAATGAATATCCATATATTTCAATAAATATTTCTTCTTTTTGCGGTAACCATGCTTACCTCAAGCAAATATTGATGATGCTTCATTCAGTGATAAATCTTCTGATGGTAATCTTCATGATGCGTAGTTCATTTGTTGATATGGTAATGCTCCGGAAGCCTCGGTGGTACGTAATGAACTATGTGAAATGATGGAACATTACGATAATGTTCCTCGGTGGGCCAACGATAACGCTATTCTGCATTATGGGTACGTTGCTATACCAAATCTGGTTTGGTGTTTCTGAATGAACTGTACTGAAATTATGTGCGAGCATGGACCACTGGCACTGAAGCACAGCCTATGGTTACGAGGTAATAATGAAAACGCTGTTTCGACTCGTAATAACATTCTTCTTCGATATAGATATGATACCATCGAAAAGTTCCCCAATGAAAAATAGCGGTATCTGCTTCGTGCGTAGCAGATCGAATAAGCTTTCGAAACGGTTTTCTTCAATCTGAATAGCGGTATTGCCCTGATAAATGCTGGCACGGCTCCACTTAATTGAGTGCCGAATATGAGGGGTTGAGTTCGAATCGGATGGAACTCAACCCCAATAGCAGTCTGTTGCTTTAGTAAAAGTGTGTCCCAAATATGTATGATTACGGGCTTTCGGCTTTAATCTGATCACAGCCATTATGATGGTACGTAATGGTGGTATGCGATTCATTTATCGCCGCTATTCTATCGTTCTTACTGATGCGATACATCCCCATGATCGACTTTTAATCGCGTATGGAATCTAGAGGGGACGCTGTTGTGCAACCCTCACAAACTGAAACCGAAAGTACTGAAGCACCAACCAAAGAGATAAACGATGAACGCATTTTATCTTTAGCGATAGCATTGTGGTGGCTTTGGTCTTTTATTCATCAAAAGGCGACAATGACCTTAACGACAATTTTCTAGACCAATATCTTGCTCATATTGCCCCATCTAGAGGTCAATGAAACTTTGTAAATGACAACACATTTCGGATACTGGATTTAAACCGGAACCGGGAAGATAAAACTTTTATTGTCGATACCAATATGGTATCGTCTTTATCATATTTTTTCCATTTTCAATCGAATTGTTTGGTGGACTCTCTTTCATCAGTTTTACGTGCGGGATATGTTCGGATCGAAGATTGACAATACGTGCATGCGTACCGGATGATGAATTGTTAATACCAACATCAATGTTTGCAAAGATATTCTGTTAGAATGTTATTCCCTATTCGATATGTATTAATGGATGAGAATGATGGTTGATAATTGTTACGTTCTTCGTTATCCTGACTGAACGAATGAACGAACGATCGTTGTCATAGCGGCCATTGAACTGAAATGAAGATAATGATTGTGATGATAATTTTGTTAAACTATCAAATCTGGAGATAATCAATTTCTGTCGCATAGATGGTGATAACCAACGTTTATACTGATTTTGCCAAAAGATTACAATTAGTTTTAGGTATGAACTAACGAAAACGTTGTTATGTGACAGTTCGGTACGTTGCCAAATGGTCAACCTTTAATCGCACGCTTCGTCCCCACGAACAGTTATCCATTAATGTCAATAATAATGAGTCATATCTTGGTGTAATAATAATGTCAATCGAGATTGCCGAACATCGTTGCGGAATTTATAACGACGCAATATTTTCCCTGTTTGCAGAAGTCGTATTGAATCTGAATGTTGATTCACCGGTATTAAACAAACCAGTTCAATTAGCTCGACAACATATTGAGCAAATGAGCTGTGGTGAATGGATATTAGCAATAGTGTGGAACTCGTTGATATTCGTGCCTGACAGTACTTCTTATAAGCGTGGTGAAGGTGTGGCACAGTATTATCATTGATAACTCGAAGATACCTCAAATCTAATTAACGACGCCCCCGCCCATCTACCAGCATATGTTACAAAATACATATAACAAATTATTCTCTGGCTGGCGATGCAAGGCATGATGATACCTCCCCGGGAACGAAGATAGATTTACGCGTGGGATTCGTCATCGCACAGGTCACAGGTGCGGAACGTTTTATTTATGGTGCGGTAACCTTGATTTTATTAGGATTTCTTGTTTGTTGCTTTTGAATTGATCCGGTCATCACTGCGGTGTGAAATGACTGTGAGTTTGGTCATGAAGATCGCATAAGCATTAATCCGTTTCGGTATATGGACTTTCGTACCCTCGTTTCCTGATGGATTCGCTTTCTTGTCTCGGTTTCGGCTCTGTGGACGGTGTCATGCATTTCATATGCTAGAATGGGGTGCAAAGTTTAGATGCTTGCAGCCTGTGTTTTCGTCGGTGTGGTGTTCACGACTCTTGTGATGATCATCTCGGATCCGGCTGCAAAGTGCTCGGATGGCATCTAAATCTCCAGACCCTGTTCTTGTATCGCAAACTACATCATATTATCGGGTGGTTGAGACCTTTGTTGCGTGTTTGGAAGAACGTGTTACTGATCTAATGCCAATTTCTGTTTCCGGGCTAGAAGTTGAAATTCGTGCCGTGAGGGTGATGGGGTGTCACGAATGATCAGGATAACCCTTCCTTTTTGCATGGTTTATATCATGCAATTTTGGGAGGCGATTAGAACAACACGAATCCAGTCTTGCGGGACTGCCAATTTTTCCTGGCTTTATCTCCTTTAATCTGTGGAGCCATGATTAGTACGTATTTATCCTTTATGCGCCCATTGGACGTTCCGCGACGAAGGGTAGCTCGCTTCGATGACTTCGAGCGATATCCATCATATTTTGAGAATAATCGAGTTTCAAATTACATCCAATTATCCATCGATAAAGCTGCATGTTATCCAATGTTATTCAAGATTGTTCTTGGGATATACCAAGGTGTTGTCCGTTTACCTAACCCATTATACGCGGGCGGTGGGGTAGCCTGAGTGGTTAGCGTTCACTCTCACGCCGAGGCCAGGGTTCCCCGCGTGGGTACAATGTGTTGAAGCATTTTCTGGTGACCCCGCTGTGATATTGCTGGAATGGCAGAAGCGGCATGCTAAGCCTCATTCCGCTGCTGCCATTATATACGCAAGGTGGTCAACACTGACCATTACCACATTTGTTATGAATTACGTAAATGCCATTTATTATCTTTGTCGTTATGGGCGCTAAACGGGGCTGCATTTGTCGTAAACAAGGATGGTTGGAGTGATCCAGTAGACTTTTTATGCCATGCTGCATACTGTTCTCTTTACTTATTGACCAGTTAATATCGAGGAATGGTAGATCATTGTATGTATTTTTCTAGAATGACGATGTTATCTCGTCATGGCACATTGATATATATACATTGTCCTACTTGTAGGACCACCATTCTAATAGCACATTGGAAAGACTACCAAACAATGTGGTTATCTCACAGTACCTAAACAGCTGTGGTTGTCCCTTACTGCCTAGCCCTCTGCAATGCTAAAGCCCCGCTAAATGAAGTCAGATTCCCTCAGGTTCATCTCACTGGGGCTCCTTTTCAATTTAAATGGAATTGTGCATGTATTTGTTGCTTATATATACTTATAGAAACGAATAAAGGGGAACACATGAAAATATTTTGTGAGTACATATTCAGAACTAGCGATCGAATCTACAAACAACGATGCATGGGAACAATTAATTGTTTTCATCATTGAGCATAGAGCTTACTTGAATTTGGAAATTTACGATGAATTAGACTGATTTGTGTGGAAGTATTGGCTTAACAGTGATGGATGTGTTTGCTACACAGACAGTGTATGGGGCTGCGCGTCCTTGGGAGTGCCAATTGCTTTTGGCGTGCGGGTTTGAGATCCACATCTCGTTCTCATAAAGGCTTCTTAGTTGCACTATCCATTGCTTTTGGGTTTCACTATCCAGATTTTCTATGCAATGCTGCAAAGTCAAAGGTTAAGGACTTATCCGAGAGACTCAAACTTGGGATCATTAGATATAGAACAGCAAGAAAACATTTAGAAATTACGACACGAAGTTTTATTTACAATTTGACAAACTATAAGTAATTCTATGGAACAATGCAGGACTAGTTCCTAAACGACAATGCTTCTCGTATATCTGTTTTACATTTCACAGATTATGATCGCAGTCTCACTTCAGGAATCGGTTCGAAGAATGGCATTGGACATATTTAATTGTAGCTATATGTTGGAACTGGCTGTGTAAGAAGTAAAGAAATTTGATGCGACTCCCCATAATAAATGGACTGTTTTCACTGGATTGACTGGTCCAGACTTGATTATTTATAGAATGCCTGCAATATATGTGCGATCACTGCAATTATGTATGCTGGTAAACCAGTACAGAGGAGTACATTTATAGTTTCTTGCCATTATGGCTATTTACATTACATGTTGGCTGAGTTCGCTCGTCACGCCGAAGACCGCAGGTTCGAATTCCCACATGGGTACAATGTGTAGAAGCCCATTTCTGGTGTCCCCGCGCGATATTGCTGGTATATTGCTAAAAGCTGCGTAAAACTTAAAACTCACTCCTCGCTCGCTTCACTCCCACTCCGCATTGTTAACGCCAGATGCTTGCAGACTGGGACTTGCCATCGCTTGGACATGAGGTGAATACCATGCTGCACTTGCTTATGCATTTGCTTTACACGGGTTCAGGGAACAGTACGCTTTCTGTGTACAAATGCGTTGAAAATATGCATGGACGGAGTTTTCGATTTTATAGCTGGCGTTTGGGCTTTATTTATCGTGGTAGAAAACTTAAAGCCTATTAGGATAGACGCAATATGTTTCTCTTATATATTTTCTTCAAAGAAAATTACTTTATAGTTAGGAGCATACAAAGAAAGAAAAATGATACTCATCTCCAATTTACATTTTAAATTACACATAAGTGTCTATAGTTCCTATTATCTCTATTCGTAATTACATATCTACCTTTCTCAATTAAAGTTCATAGAGATAAAGCATCAGAATAGTGCTAAAACTTACTCGATACTTTTTAACATTTAAAACATGATAGATAGAATTCAGTATGGATATTATTTTAAACATTAGCTAAAGTGTCACATTGCTTAAGTTGAAGTTATTAGGATCGCCATCAGAACTTCTTATTTATCCTATAACTACATGGAATGTACGTCCTCGAGACACCCATGTTATAAATTAAAACATTAGAAAAGCCTTAAATTAGCATAATTAGAATTAAGCTAATGTACGATCTTTCTCAAAGATATTGGGCTGAATTTTCTCCTTCATGTCACGTTCTATTTCTAAAAGAAATAAATAACCACTTGGTACTTACGCACACATACACACACACAGGTGAAACAAAGAACAAGTTTATCTCGTTTGGCTCCAGTTTCCATGTTTTTTCAAAATTAGCATAAATATTACACGGGATCATCACATCAATCTCTGCTGAGTATCTTGTATTATGAAAAGCAGCCAGACAGTGCTTATATCACCATGTTACAAATTCGGTTTTATTTTTTATACCTGTCTTGAATATAGGTCACCTGTTTACAACAATTTTTAAGACAATGTTTCATTATTTATTTCAGACCCTGGGGTATGGAACAATATCCATTGTTTGTCCGTGTATGTGAACATGAGGGACTAGATCGGTATACAAGTCGTAAGATAGTGGGCAATGGTGTGAGTGACAGGGAATGTGGAATTATCTTTCCCTCGTTATATTAATGATGTATTCCCTCGGCAGGTTAGAGGAGATTCCGTAATATATATATATATATATAACTCAGGAAAGACAAGGTTCGAAGAATTACATAATTAATATAACTCAGAGAAAAGATAGGGATCTAATCATTCCTTGTCACGGAGTTGAACAATTTTCCCACATAGGTAATGAATATAATTACTGCTCAAATGGCCACATTCAATTGAAATGACATTAAACTTTAGATGCCACAACGTGTACACTGTACACTGGATAAGGAGGAATTGTGTCGATTGGTTAATGTAAGATGTATAAACTGATTCTAATGAATCGGTTTTGTCCCTATTTTATAAGCAGATGCGAGATTTCAGGATTGTTGGGAGTTGTATAAAAGTATAGTATTGGTGCTTGAATAGGTATGGAAGTATGTGTTGATCTTATGTGTAAGCCGATATAGGTTGGATACAAATATTTGAGCAATTAATAATCACTGATTCAGGAAGGAAATGATCTTGAGAGACTCGTGTTTTGTAACTAGACCAATGAATTCTCTTTGAATAATCTGAGCCGTGGACTAGAGTATTACTTTAACACCAGGACACCACAGAGATCAATGTTGAGCAAGAGGCTCAGTGAAAATATAGGCCACCCCTTCCCTTGTAGCGAGATGAAAGGCAAGAAAACAGGAAAAATACTGAAAAACAAAAAAGGAAATAATTTGCCTTCCTATATATGATATTGTTTGATTTCTGGGAATGGAAGTGACTTTCTGTATACATGCTTGTGCTGTTTGAGGAAATGAAACAGATAGTCTCTACTTTCTTGTAACTATTCAGTGGCTACCAGATCTGAATCTTTCTGAGTGAAAGTGGCTAGTAGCTGTGTTCATTTTGGTCCAGTCCTTTGCCTGTAGCCTCTGTGTACGATGGAGAATTATGGCATTTCGCATTTGGGTTTGACGCAGCAACATACGATGAAGGAACATTCATGGAGTTTACTGCCGCTGAGCTTGGAGAGTTGGACTTGCGATTTTCATACAGCCAGTAACAGAAACCAGTATTGATAGCGATGCCATGATGATGAAAGGACGATGGGGCCGATGACAAAGGGGATTTACAGCGATGAAATAACAAAATCGATTTATTTCTGAGGCGAGAAACCGTGACACCATCACGTACGCTTAGATGAATACTCGTTTCTTTAAACATTTACCACCATCGCTTATCGCTAAATGACGTGAAGATATGGGTTAAAATGGTCTCCTGTAACCCAATGCTTATCGAAAAGGCGACAAACAGGATCCCGGGTGGTCAGGTTCGCTGACTGCGTTGACGTTTAAAAACTGCTATTGTTTCCAATTTGGTTACTGTTGCCAGAAACGTTGGCTTCATACAAATAAACCAGAGTACACAGCCAACGATCACGAAAATCAAAATGCAAATCCAGTGAATGTGAAATATGTCCGGAAATAAGGCGTTTTGGATCAGAAATATTATAGCCGTCACATAAAGTCCATTTTGCTATAATGTTTGCTACCGGAGGCATGTTCACGATAAAACCTTCCACATCTGGCGGCA